>NC_143045.1:39475000-39572500 GCF_057628025.1 Oncorhynchus mykiss
AACCGTAGTCTGGCTTATTTTATGGCGGTTTTGGAGCAGTGGCTTCTTCCTTGCTGAGCGGCATTTCAGGTTATGTCGATATAGGACTCGTTTTAAAGTGGATATAGATATATATAGATATATTTCCTCCAGACTCTACACAAGGTCCTCTGCTGTTGTTCTGGGATTGATTTGCACTTTTCACGTTCATCTCTAGGAGACAGAACGTGTCTCCTTCCTGAGCGGTTTGACGGCTGCGTGGTCGCATGGTGTTTATACTTGCGTACTATTGTTTGTACAGATGAACGTGGTACCTTCAGGCGGTTGGAAATTGCTCCCAATGATGAACCAGACTTGTGGAGGTCTACAATTTTTTTTCTGAGGTCTTGGCTGATTTTTTTTGATTTTCCCATGATGTTAAGCAAAGAGGCACTCAGTTTGAAGGTAGGCGTTGAAATACATCTACAGGTACACCTCCAATTGACTCAAATTATGTCAAGTTGCCTATCGGAAGCTTCTAGAGCCATTCTGGAATTGTCCAAGCTGTTTAAAGGCACAGTCAACTTAGTGTATGTAAACTTCTGACCCACTGGAATTGTGATATAGTGAATTATAATTGAAATAATCTGTCTGGTAACAATTGTTGGAAAAATTACTTGTCTCGTGCAGAAAGAAGATGTCCTAACCGACTTGTCAAAACTACGGTTTGGTAACAAGAAATTTGAGAAGTTGTTGAAAAACAAGTTTTAATGACTCCAACCTAAGTGTATGTAAACTTCCGACTTCAACTGTATCTATGTGCATTTTACCTTTATTTAACAAGGTAAGTCAGTCCTGCCAAACCCGGACGATGCTGTGCCAGTTGTGCGCCGCCGTACGGGACTCCCAATCACGGCCTGTTGTGATACAGCCTGGATTCAAACCAGGGTGTCTGTACTGACGCCTCTAGCACTGAGATCCGTGCCTCAGACCACTCGGGAGTATAAATCATGAGAATGAGAGGAGAAGAGACATGAAGAGAAAAGAGGATAGTTTCTCTACACGGTTAAACTGTATCTAGAGGTTAGGAGTCCATTTGAAGTTCAGCAACCCTGTTTCTGTCAGCTACCGTGACTCCAAAGGGAGCCAGCTGGCTGATTGGCCGTGACATTGTCAAAGAGCTGAGAGGAAAAGCATTAGATTGGCCATGACAGGGTTCTTAGATGGGGCTAGAGGCCGGCTGTCAGAGTTCCGACCGTGGTAATTGGCTAATTAAGTCATTTGCCCCGGTGATTACACACCCATGGGGATGACATCACAGACCATAAAAATTGTCGAGAGAGAGAGAAAGAGAAATAGAGAGAGAGAGACAGAGAGAGACATGGAGAGAGAGACATGGAGAGAGAGAGACATGGGGAGAGAGAGAGACATGGGGAGAGAGAGAGAGAGAGAGAGAGAGGGAAAGACAGAGAGAGAGAGACAGAGTGAGAGAGAGGCAGAGAGAGAGGGAGAGGGAGAGGGAGAGAGACAGAGAGAGAAGGAGACAGACAGAGAGAGAGAGGGAGACAGAGAGAGAGAGAGAGAGAGAGAGAGAGAGACAGAGAGAGAGAGAGAGGGAGAGGGAGAGAGACAGAGAGAGAAGGAGACAGAGAGAGAGAGAGAGAGAGAGAGAGAGAGAGAGAGGGGGAGACAGAGAGAGAGAGAGAGGGAGAGGGATATATGGAGGAAGAGAGAGAGATATTTTGTGGACTCACTGGATTAGCGGAGTTGTTTCCCTTTTTGATAATCGGGTCGTTGCTACTGTGTGGTGCCTTGTCTGTCCCCAGGAAATATAATATAACTTCTTATTTAGTATTTTAAAAAATGCTGGTTTTCAAAAGGCTTTAAAAATACAGTAAGGTTACCTTAAAAACACAAAATATGCATCCTGAAATTGAATTTTCTGCATTTTAAAACCTTTTTTTTTAGTAGATGTAGGTGTTTTTGCCTTGACCCAAGGCTTTATTAATCAACTTACACAATAAATATAAGCCATAAAATGTGTTTAATCTATCGTCATTAGTTGGTTCATAGCCTGTTTCCTCTCTAGGTTTCTTCCTAGGTTTTGGCCTTTCTAGGGAGTTGTTCCTAGCCACCGTGCTTCTACACTTGCATTGCTTGCTGTTTGGGGATATGAATAAATTTGATTTGATTTGATATTCTAACTAGTCAACGGTTTGGTAATATGGATAGCCTAACTAGTCAACGGTTTGGTAATATGGATAGCCTAACTAGTCAACGGTTTGGTAATATGGATAGCCTAACTAGTCAACGGTTTGGTAATATGGATAGTCTAACTAGTCAACGGTTTGGTAATATGGATAGCCTAACTAGTCAACGGTTTGGTAATATGGATAGCCTAACTAGTCAACGGTTTGGTAATTTGGATAGTCTAACTAGGCAACGGTTTGGTAATTTGGATAGCCTAACTAGTCAACGGTTTGGTAATATGGATAGTCTAACTAGTCAACGGTTTGGTAATATGGATAGTCTAACTAGTCAACGGTTTGGTAATATGGATAGTCTAACTAGTCAACGGTTTGGTAATATGGATAGTCTAACTAGTCAACGGTTTGGTAATTTGGATAGTCTAACTAGTCAACGGTTTGGTAATATGGATAGTCTAACTAGTCAACGGTTTGGTAATATGGATAGTCTAACTAGTCAACGGTTTGGTAATATGGATAGTCTAACTAGTCAACGGTTTGGTAATATGGATAGTCTAACTAGTCAACGGTTTGGTAATATGGATAGCCTAACTAGTCAACGGTTTGGTAATTTGGATAGTCTAACTAGGCAACGGTTTGGTAATTTGGATAGCCTAACTAGTCAACGGTTTGGTAATATGGATAGCCTAACTAGTCAACGGTTTGGTAATATGGATAGCCTAACTAGTCAACGGTTTGGTAATATGGATAGCCAACTAGTCAACGGTTTGGTAATATGGATAGTATAACTAGTCAACGGTTTGGTAATATGGATAGTCTAACTAGTCAACGGTTTGGTAATATGGATAGCCAACTAGTCAACGGTTTGGTAATATGGATAGTATAACTAGTCAACAGTTTGGTAATATGGATAGCCAACTAGTCAACGGTTTGGTAATATGGATAGTCTAACTAGTCAACGGTTTGGTAATATGGATAGCCTAACTAGTCAACGGTTTGGTAATATGGATAGTCTAACTAGTCAACGGTTTGGTAATATGGATAGTCTAACTAGTCAACGGTTTGGTAATATGGATAGTCTAACTAGTCAACGGTTTGGTAATATGGATAGCCTAACTAGTCAACGGTTTGGTAATATGGATAGTATAACTAGTCAACGGTTTGGTAATATGGATAGCCAACTAGTCAACGGTTTGGTAATATGGATAGCCAACTAGTCAACGGTTTGGTAATATGGATAGCCAACTAGTCAACGGTTTGGTAATATGGATAGCCAACTAGTCAACGGTTTGGTAATATGGATAGTATAACTAGTCAACGGTTTGGTAATATGGATAATATAACTAGTCAACGGTTTGGTAATATGGATAGTCTAACTAGTCAACAGTTTGGTAATATGGATAGCCTAACTAGTCAACGGTTTGGTAATATGGATAGCCAACTAGTCAACGGTTTGGTAATATGGATAGTATAACTAGTCAACGGTTTGGTAATATGGATAATATAACTAGTCAACGGTTTGGTAATATGGATAGCCAACTAGTCAACGGTTTGGTAATATGGATAGTCTAACTAGTCAACGGTTTGGTAATATGGATAGTCTAACTAGTCAACGGTTTGGTAATATGGATAGTCTAACTAGTCAACGGTTTGGTAATATGGATAGTCTAACTAGTCAACGGTTTGGTAATATGGATAGCCAACTAGTCAACGGTTTGGTAATATGGATAGTCTAACTAGTCAACGGTTTGGTAATATGGATAGCCAACTAGTCAACGGTTTGGTAATATGGATAGCCAACTAGTCAACGGTTTGGTAATATGGATAGTCTAACTAGTCAACGGTTTGGTAATATGGATAGCCAACTAGTCAACGGTTTGGTAATATGGATAGTCTAACTAGTCAACGGTTTGGTAATATGGATAGCCAACTAGTCAACGGTTTGGTAATATGGATAGCCAACTAGTCAACGGTTTGGTAATATGGATAGTCTAACTAGGCAACGGTTTGGTAATATGGATAGCCAACTAGTCAACGGTTTGGTAATATGGATAGCCAACTAGTCAACGGTTTGGTAATATGGATAGTCTAACTAGTCAACGGTTTGGTAATATGGATAATATAACTAGTCAACGGTTTGGTAATATGGATAGTCTAACTAGTCAACGGTTTGGTAATATGGATAGCCAACTAGTCAACGGTTTGGTAATATGGATAGTCTAACTAGTCAACGGTTTGGTAATATGGACAGTCTAACTAGTCAACGGTTTGGTAATATGGATAGTCTAACTAGTCAACGGTTTGGTAATATGGATAGTCTAACTAGTCAACGGTTTGGTAATATGGATAGCCTAACTAGTCAACGGTTTGGTAATATGGATAGCCAACTAGTCAACGGTTTGGTAATATGGATAGCCAACTAGTCAACGGTTTGGTAATATGGATAGCCAACTAGTCAACGGTTTGGTAATATGGATAGTCTAACTAGTCAACGGTTTGGTAATATGGATAGCCTAACTAGTCAACGGTTTGGTAATATGGATAGTCTAACTAGTCAACGGTTTGGTAATATGGATAGCCAACTAGTCAACGGTTTGGTAATATGGATAGCCAACTAGTCAACGGTTTGGTAATATGGATAGCCTAACTAGTCAACGGTTTGGTAATATGGATAGTCTAACTAGTCAACGGTTTGGTAATATGGATAGCCAACTAGTCAACGGTTTGGTAATATGGATAGTCTAACTAGTCAACGGTTTGGTAATATGGATAGTCTAACTAGTCAACAGTTTGGTAATATGGATAGTCTCCAGGTCTCTGCAGAGATGTTCAATTAGGTTCAAGTCCGGGCTCTGGCTGAGCCACTCTCGCTCTCTCTCTCTCTCTCTCTCTCGCCGCCTCTCTCTCTCTCTCTCTCCACCTCTCTCTCTCTCTCTCTCTCCGCCTCTCTCTCTCTCTCTCTCTCTCCCCCCCTCTCTCCCCCCCTCTCTCTCTCTCTCCCCGCTTCTCTCTCTTTCCCCCTCTCTCACGGTCTACTAGAAGATTTCAACACCCACCATTGGATTATTCTGATATCGTTTCTGTTGTTACAAACAGATAATATTAGCATTTCCTGAAACGATACTTTGTTTAAATATAATTTGATCTCTGAGGAATTAAGCTAATTGATTGCACCCAAATTGGCCATTTTAATTTATAGAATTCATGTTATATTCAGTAAATATAGTACCTAGCATCTGAGCTGCTGCTTGGAGTATGTCTTCTTCATAATATGAAATGTATTCCTTTTGAATACAGTGGTGTTTTTCCCCGTTCAGAGAAATTAGCCATTGAAGTCATTTGCATTATTTATCATAAATTAGTGTGAAAGTACCCAGTTTTGCCCACTAGATGCCACTGTTCCTGCTACTGGTGTCTGGTGTTAAGTAAATTAATCACAGCATTTTATTTGCACATTTTGGGTAGAAAACCAATTGCTTTTACTCATGATGAAAATGCACAGTGTGGTCATCCTCACAAGTCAAGATGGGGCGGCAGGCAGCCTATTGGTTAGAGCGTCGGGGCAGTACCTGAAAAGTTGAAAGATTGAATCCCTGCGCTGACAAGGTAAAACTCTGCCCCTGAACAAGGCAGTTAACCCACTGTTCCTAGGCTGTCATTGTAAATAATACTTTGTTTCTTAACCGACTTGCCTAGTTAAATAAAGGTCAAATAAAAAGGTAAAAAAATAAATCAAGCCCGTCCTCCATTATTTCACTCAAACATGGAGAAATTATACTGTATATTGGTTGTTGGGGTGGGGGGGATAGGTGTGGGTGGATTTGGGGCATTCCTCATGTCTTACTCGTTGTTAGAAATAATTACAGTCCAAATCAGATGCTAGGTACTATATTTATTTGAAGATTATATGAATCCAATACATTTAAAAAATGGGCAATTACATTTCTCAGAGATAAAATTATATTTCAACAAAATAATGTTTTTAGGAATGCTAATCCGTTTCTAACTACAGAAAAAAATATTTCAGATCCATCTTGAGATGGTGGGTAACATCGCTTAGTCGAAATGATCTGGAATGATCTCTCACTGTCTCCGCTCAGTCAGCTTTGGTAACAGATTCTCTTCATAAATCATAATAACGGACTATTTTTCATGAGTTCAACAGGACCATACAGACATCACCCCAAAAACCCTGACGCTAAAACGACTTACCCACGACACACGCCAACTAAGCTAACCACCTAAGTACTGTAATCTTGTATGCTGCATTTACACAGGCAGCTCAATTCTGATCTTTGGCCCAATTATTGACAAAAGAGCTGATCTGATTGGTCAAGAGACCAATTTGTGAAAAAGGGCAACCCAATCAGAATTGGGTTGCCTGTGTAAACGCAGCCTAATTCCACCATTGAATCTGAAGCCAAACTAATGGTAACACAGCCACTATTTCTCCTCTGAACCCCATTAACCAGCTTAGTGTGGTTTGCGGTGGATTTAACTCGGCTTTGTCTCTGTGTGGCTGTGTGTCTTGTAGGTGACTCATTACCTTATTTGTTGTCTTTTGAGCAAAATGAGGCTTCAAAACCCCAAAACAGAGGTGCTTCTTCTGTGTAATTATCTCATTTGACTGTGTAGACGGTGTGCGGCAGGATTCGTGTGGTTACTCAGAGCTTGGCTGGGATGACAGAAAGTGGGAATGTTTATGAAAATGGTCAAATGCAGGTCCTGTTGGTTTTATTAAGGACCTGTTTGTTAGTTTCTGACACTGCAATGGGAAAAGCTTTGATGTGTGTGTGTGTTCCCTGAGCGTGGGTTGAAATAACCTCCTCATGGCCCAACAGATGTTCAAAACACACACACACACACACACACACACACACACACACACACACACACACACACACACACACACACACACACACACACACACACACACACACAGCATGTGTGTCTGAGCGTTGTCTGACCTTGTGTTTCAGATGGGTTGGCGATCATTCCTCTGCACTCCCTGATGCCTTTTGTCCCTCGGTGAGCATGGTCTCAGAAACCCTCCTTTTACCCACAACAGAACATGAATAACTCAGGGAGTTATTCTGACTGGTCTCCCTCTTCAGGTGTTCTAAAGGCCCCCTCCAGGAGTCAGGAAGATTGTCATTGCCCCCAATGTCACTGAGACTAGGTGTGTATGTACCAATGTCACTGAGACCAGGTGTGTATGTACCAATAACACTGAGACCAGGTGTGTATGTACCAATAACGCTGAGACCAGGTGTGTATGTACCAATAACACTGAGACCAGGTGTGTATGTACCAATAACACTGAGACCAGGTGTGTATGTACCAATAACGCTGAGACCAGGTGTGTATGTACCAATAACACTGAGACCAGGTGTGTATGTACCAATAATACTGAGACCAAGTGTGTATGTACCAATAACACTGAGACCAGGTGTGTATGTACCAATAACACTGAGACCAGGTGTGTATGTACCAATAACGCTGAGACCAGGTGTGTATGTACCAATAACGCTGAGACCAGGTGTGTATGTACCCTTATGTTTTTTTGTATCAGCCTTGTGCCTCCCCCTTCCACTCTATTAGGGCGTGTGTGCGTGCGTGTGTGTGTGTGTGTGTGTGTGTGTGTGTGTGTATGCTATAACCTCTCCTAAAGATTGACTGGCTCCACACTGTACCTTTTAGATTGATAGAGTAAACAGTATATTGGGCAATTTAGCAATTATGATTTGTTATGTGTAGCGGTGATGATAGATTAGGCATTGTTGCGCGCTGTTGACAACTTGGTGTGTACTGTAGATACATGCATATTCAAACATATTTATTTCCAGTGCAGGCCTTGTGTTCAAAAAAATATATATACAGTGCCTTGCGAAAGTATTCGGCCCCCTTGAACTTTGTGACCTTTTGCCACATTTCAGGCTTCAAACATAAAGATATAAAACTGTATTTTTTTGTGAAGAATCAACAACAAGTGGGACACAATCATGAAGTGGAACGACATTTATTGGATATTTCAAACTTTTTTAACAAATCAAAAACTGAAAAATTGGGCGTGCAAAATGATTCAGCCCCTTTACTTTCAGTGCAGCAAACTCTCTCCAGAAGTTCAGTGAGGATCTCTGAATGATCCAATGTTGACCTAAATGACTAATGATGATAAATACAATCCACCTGTGTGTAATCAAGTCTCCGTATAAATGCACCTGCACTGTGATAGTCTCAGAGGTCCGTTAAAAGCGCAGAGAGCATCATGAAGAACAAGGAACACACCAGGCAGGTCCGAGATACTGTTGTGAAGAAGTTTAAAGCCAGATTTGGATACAAAAAATATTTCCCAAGCTTTAAACATCCCAAGGAGCACTGTGCAAGCGATAATATTGAAATGGAAGGAGTATCAGACCACTGCAAATCTACCAAGACCTGGCCGTCCCTCTAAACTTTCAGCTCATACAAGGAGAAGACTGATCAGAGATGCAGCCAAGAGGCCCATGATCACTCTGGATGAACTGCAGAGATCTACAGCTGAGGTGGGAGACTCTGTCCATAGGACAACAATCAGTCGTATATTGCACAAATCTGGCCTTTATGGAAGAGTGGCCATTTCTTAAAGATATCCATAAAAAGTGTTGTTTAAAGTTTGCCACAAGCCACCTGGGAGACACACCAAACATGTGAAAGAAGGTGCTCTGGTCAGATGAAACCAAAATTGAACTTTTTGGCAACAATGCAAAACGTTATGTTTGGCGTAAAAGCAACACCCTGAACACACCATCCCCACTGTCAAACATGGTGGTGGCAGCATCATGGTTTGGGCCTGCTTTTCTTCAGCAGGGACAGGGAAGATGGTTAAAATTGATGGGAAGATGGATGGAGCCAAATACAGGACCATTCTGGAAGAAAACCTGATGGAGTCTGCAAAAGAACTGAGACTGGGACGGAGATTTGTCTTCCAACAAGACAATGATCCAAAACATAAAGCAAAATCTACAATGGAATGGTTCAAAAATAAACATATCCAGGTGTTAGAATGGCCAAGTCAAAGTCCAGACCTGAATCCAATCGAGAATCTGTGGAAAGAACTGAAAACTGCTGTTCACAAATACTCTCCATCCAACCTCACTGAGCTCGAGCTGTTTTGCAAGGAGGAATGGGAAGAAATGTCAGTCTCTCGATGTGCAAAACTGATAGAGACATACCCCAAGCGACTTACAGCTGTAATCGCAGCAAAAGGTGGCGCTACAAAGTATTAATTTAAGGGGGCTGAATAATTTTGCACGCCCAATTTTTCAGTTTTTGATTTGTTAAAAAAGTTTGAAATATCCAATAAATGTCGTTCCACTTCATGATTGTGTCCCACTTGTTGTTGATTCTTCACAAAAAAATACAGTTTTATATCTTTATGTTTGAAGCCTGAAATGTGGCAAAAGGTCGCAAAGTTCAAGGGGGCCGAATACTTTCGCAAGGCACTGTATATACTGTATATTGTTTCATTCGAATACTTCAAGAAAATCATGCGAGTACTTAAACAGTCCAAGCATTTTAAAATGCACATCCCTAATCACGGAGACAGGCTGCTAATCATAAAGAACCAACCGTTAACAGAGGAGACAAACTTCACTGACCTCGCTACGGCTCTCCTTCCAACCAGCTGGATACGTTTACGACACCAAACTTTTCAAAGTGCCATATTTATTTCTACCTTTGTTAGAAGGGTTAGAGTTAGAAGAGAAGGGCACAAAATGTGTGTGGAGTTTAAAAAAAAAAAAATTAAATGTCCCTTTCAAAGTGAAGTCTCCTCTCTCTTCTTGGATTACTTCGGCACCATGACTGCGTAGTGGGTCAGCCTGGCCAACGCTCTAACCACTAGGTTACCCTGCCGCACCATGACTGCGTAGTGGGTCAGCCTGGCCAACGCTCTAACCACTAGGTTACCCTGCCGCACCATGACTGCGTAGTGGGTCAGCCTGGCCAACGCTCTAACCACTAGGTTACCCTGCCGCACCATGACTGCGTAGTGGGTCAGCCTGGCCAACGCTCTAACCACTAGGTTACCCTGCCGCACCATGACTGCGTAGTGGGTCAGCCTGGCCAACGCTCTAACCACTAGGTTACCCTGCCGCACCATGACTGCGTAGTGGGTCAGCCTGGCCAACGCTCTAACCACTAGGTTACCCTGCCGCACCATGACTGCGTAGTGGGTCAGCCTGGCCAACGCTCTAACCACTAGGTTACCCTGCCGCACCATGACTGCGTAGTGGGTCAGCCTGGCCAACGCAAAACAGAGGAGAGGACGCGCCCGGCAGATCGATCTCTAAAGGTGTCTCTCATAGGAAATGATGGCAGAGACATTATGAAGAAATGTTCAGATCAGCGTAAAAAAAAAAAAATAGGGGGTTACTTGAGGAGGGGGATGAAAGGGTGCCGTAGAGGTTATCTGTGGGGCATTGAGGCCAGTGTCACCATCTCTGATTTTGTATTAAAAATGTCAGCCTTTTTCAACCCATTAGGTCTTCAGCCTATAGTGACTCATGTTCCCTTACAAGCTTAATACATCTCTGTCGCTCTCTCTCCTCTCACACCATCTCTCCCTCTCCTCTAACACTCTTTCTCTCTCTCTCCTCTCACACTCTCTCTCTCTCTCCTCTCACACTCTTTCTCCCTCTCCTCTAACACTCTTTCTCTCTCTCCTCTCAGACTCGTTCTCTCTCTCTCCTCTCACACTCTTTCTCTCTCCTGTCACTCTTTCTCTCTTCTCACACACTCTTTCTCTCTCCTCTCACACTCTTTCTTTCTCTCTCTCTCCTCTCACACTCTTTCTCTCTCTCTCCTCTCACACTCTTTCTCTCTCTCTCCTCTCACACTCGTTCTCTCTCTCTCTTCTCACACTCTCTCTCTCTCCTCTCACACTCTCTCTCCTCTCACACTCTCTCTCCTCTCACACTCTCTCTCTCTCCTCTCACACTCTCTCTTTCTCTCTCCTCTCACACTCTCTCTCTCTCCTCTCACACTCTCTCTCTCTCCTCTCACACTCTCTCTCTGCTGGTCTCTCTGTCAACACACACACTGTCAATATGTTGGTTTCTCTGTCAACACACTCACTGTCAATATGTTGGTTTCTCTGTCAACACACTCACTGTCAATATGTTGGTCTCTCTGTCAAAACACACTGTCAACATCTGCTGGTCTCTATGTCAACACACACACACTGTCAATATCTGTTGGTCTCTCTGTCAACACAACCCTCTCACTTCCACCCATTCCATCCTGGGGTTAGAGGATGTAATGGCTGGTCTCCCATTCCATCCTGGGGTTAGAGGACATAAAGACAGTGTTGTAATGGCGGGTCTCCCATTCCATCCTGGGGTTAGAGGATGTAATGGCTGGTCTCCCATTCCCCTAATGGGAAAATGTGTGTTAATCAGTGTGTTGGCAGCTGAGAGGTGTCTCATACAACAATCACACCTATTAGAGGGAGAATGGCTGTCAACAAGCTGACCTCAGCAGACACACACTAGAGCAGACTCACACTAGAGCAGACTCACACTAGAGCAGACACACACTAGAGCAGACACACACTAGAGCAGACACACACTAGAGCAGACATACACTAGAGCTGACACACTAGAGCAGACACACACTAGAGCAGACACACACTAGAGCAGACTCACACTAGAGCAGACACACACTAGAGCAGACACACACTAGAGCAGACTCACACTAGAGCAGACACACACTAGAGCAGACTCACACTAGAGCAGACACACACTAGAGCAGACACACACTAGAGCAGACACACACTAGAGCAGACTCACACTAGAGCAGACACACACTAGAGCAAGCAGACACACACTAGAGCAGACTCACACTAGAGCAGACACACACTAGAGCAGACACACACTAGAGCAGACACACACTAGAGCAGACACACACTAGAGCAGACACACACTAGAGCAGACACACACTAGAACAGACACACACTAGAGCAGACACCCACTAGAGCAGACACACTAGAGCAGACACACACTAGAGCTGGGATGATAAACGTAAATTTTCGACAACGACCGATCCCATTATCTTAGCCTTTTTCTGATATTGTTCATTAGGATACGTAGCCTATACTAGAGAAATTAGTTTGAAATTAAATATGTTTGCTAATCTGGGTGATTGCTAATGGGACAACCATCAAACTGGTAGTAGTTTTTATTTAATTTCACCTTTATTTAACCAGGTAGGCAAGTTGAGAACAAGTTCTCATTTACAACTGAGACCTGGCCAAGATAAAGCAAAAGCAGTTCGACACAAAACAACAACAAGTCAAGCTGTTGACTTTTCCCTAAGTTGTTTTTAATGGGGTTTTTTTATGTCTAATTCTCTCTCTCCTCACTCCTTCTAGATCGTCAAGCTGGGTCCAATAGCAGAGTTCCCGAGGAAAGCTCTGGACCTTCCCACAGAGGAGGCTGTCACTGACTGACCTCTTCTTCATACCAATGGTTAGGTATGAAGGAAGGAAGGAGGTGAGGTAAGGTGTCTGTCTGCCTCTCTGTCTGTCTGTCTGTCTTGCCCTGCCTGCCTGCCTGTCTGCCTCTCTGTCTGTCTGTCTGTCTGTCTGTCTGTCTGTCATTTACAACTGAGACCTGGCCAAGATAAAGCAAAAGCAGTTCGACACAAAACAACAACAAGTCAAGCTGTTGACTTTTCCCTAAGTTGTTTTTAATGGGGTTTTTTTATGTCTAATTCTCTCTCTCCTCACTCCTTCTAGATCGTCAAGCTGGGTCCAATAGCAGAGTTCCCGAGGAAAGCTCTGGACCTTCCCACAGAGGAGGCTGTCACTGACTGACCTCTTCTTCATACCAATGGTTAGGTATGAAGGAAGGAAGGAGGTGAGGTAAGGTGTCTGTCTTGCCCTGCCTGCCTGCCTGCCTGCCTGCCTGCCTGCCTGCCTGCCTGCCTGCCTGCCTGCCTGCCTGCCTGCCTGCCTGCCTGCCTGCCTGCCTGCCTGCCTGCCTGCCTGCCTGCCTGCCTGCCTGCCTGCCTGCCTGCCTGCCTGCCTGCCTGCCTGCCTGCCTGCCTGCCTGCCTGCCTGCCTGCCTGCCTGCCTGCCTGCCTGCCTGCCTGCCTGCCTGCCTGCCTGCCTGCCTGCCTGCCTGCCTGCCTGCCTGCCTGCCTGCCTGCCTGCCTGCCTGCCTGCCTGCCTGCCTGCCTGCCTGCCTGCCTGCCTGCCTGCCTGCCTGCCTGCCTGCCTGCCTGCCTGCCTGCCTGCCTGCCTGCCTGCCTGCCTGCCTGCCTGCCTGCCTGCCTGCCTGCCTGCCTGCCTGCCTGCCTGCCTGCCTGCCTGCCTGCCTGCCTGCCTGCCTGCCTGCCTGCCTGCCTGCCTGCCTGCCTGCCTGCCTGCCTGCCTGCCTGCCTGCCTGCCTGCCTGCCTGCCTGCCTGCCTGCCTGCCTGCCTGCCTGCCTGCCTGCCTGCCTGCCTGCCTGCCTGCCTGCCTGCCTGCCTGCCTGCCTGCCTGCCTGCCTGCCTGCCTGCCTGCCTGCCTGCCTGCCTGCCTGCCTGCCTGCCTGCCTGCCTGCCTGCCTGCCTGCCTGCCTGCCTGCCTGCCTGCCTGCCTGCCTGCCTGCCTGCCTGCCTGCCTGCCTGCCTGCCTGCCTGCCTGCCTGCCTGCCTGCCTGCCTGCCTGCCTGCCTGCCTGCCTGCCTGCCTGCCTGCCTGCCTGCCTGCCTGCCTGCCTGCCTGCCTGCCTGCCTGCCTGCCTGCCTGCCTGCCTGCCTGCCTGCCTGCCTGCCTGCCTGCCTGCCTGCCTGCCTGCCTGCCTGCCTGCCTGCCTGCCTGCCTGCCTGCCTGCCTGCCTGCCTGCCTGCCTGCCTGCCTGCCTGCCTGCCTGCCTGCCTGCCTGCCTGCCTGCCTGCCTGCCTGCCTGCCTGCCTGCCTGCCTGCCTGCCTGCCTGCCTGCCTGCCTGCCTGCCTGCCTGCCTGCCTGCCTGCCTGCCTGCCTGCCTGCCTGCCTGCCTGCCTGCCTGCCTGCCTGCCTGCCTGCCTGCCTGCCTGCCTGCCTGCCTGCCTGCCTGCCTGCCTGCCTGCCTGCCTGCCTGCCTGCCTGCCTGCCTGCCTGCCTGCCTGCCTGCCTGCCTGCCTGCCTGCCTGCCTGCCTGCCTGCCTGCCTGCCTGCCTGCCTGCCTGCCTGCCTGCCTGCCTGCCTGCCTGCCTGCCTGCCTGCCTGCCTGCCTGCCTGCCTGCCTGCCTGCCTGCCTGCCTGCCTGCCTGCCTGCCTGCCTGCCTGCCTGCCTGCCTGCCTGCCTGCCTGCCTGCCTGCCTGCCTGCCTGCCTGCCTGCCTGCCTGCCTGCCTGCCTGCCTGCCTGCCTGCCTGTGTGTAGAATATGGCAGACTTGAGGAGGAGAAGTCTGTCCAGAGGCTCAAAGAGTAACCACCTCACCATCATCTAGCCTTCACAGCCAGATCCCCTTTTCCCTCCTACATCATTAGAGGTCTCTCTCATCTCTCCTCAATGGAATATCAATGGTTCATTCTGTTTAAATGGTTGCTAAATTGACTGCGTGTTAATTCATCAAGGCTGGGAGGAAGCTAAGCGACGTGGCTACAAGTTTGAACAAGAGTTTTGATGGGACGATAACCTCCAGGGTGAGTATCACTGTCCACCAATCAGATATCACGCTCAAACCACCATTGGAATGCGGTCTTGGCTTCATATTGAGGTTTATACTAACGATGACGGGAAGGTGTGGATCCACTCCGAGACAGTGAATGATGAGGATAACCAGTTTAAACCCACAGGGCGGAGCACAATTGGCCCAACGTCGGCCAGGGTGGGCCGTCATTGTAAATAAGAATTTTGTTCTTAACGGACTTGCCTGGTTAAATAAAGGTTTGATTTAAAAATGTTAAAAAGTTGGCTCATTTATGACCTCAGTGTGAGTAGACCATACAGCACACCCACAGCACTGCTACATCAAATCCATCAACCAATAAGAAAACGGGGTTAAAGGTTAACTCTAGTGCTATTTGTAGACACGATGAATATTTGATTAAACCCAGTGGCTTCCAACTCACTCTCAAAGCCCCGGGCAGATCAAAGCTCCCAGACACAGTTACCAGGAAAGAGGAACAGTCAGTTCCAGCCTTCCTGTCTCTGTCCTCCTCTACCCTGCTGCCCTCACTGTTATCAGCTAGAGCAGAGGTGGGCAACTGGACCCATCAGCTAGAGCAGAGATGGGCAACTGGACCCATCAGCTAGAGTAGAGGTGGGCAACTGGACCCATCAGCTAGAGTAGAGGTGGGCAACTGGACCCATCAGCTAGAGCAGAGATGGGCAACTGGACCCATCAGCTAGAGCAGAGGTGGGCAAATGGACCCATCAGCTAGAGTAGAGGTGGGCAACTGGACCCATCAGCTAGAGTAGAGGTGGGCAACTGGACCCATCAGCTAGAGCAGAGATGGGCAACTGGACCCATCAGCTAGAGCAGAGGTGGGCAACTGGACCCATCAGCTAGAGTAGAGGTGGGCAACTGGACCCATCAGCTAGAGCAGAGATGGGCAACTGGACCCATCAGCCAGAGTAGAGATGGGCAACTGGACCCATCAGCTAGAGCAGAGATGGGCAACTGGACCCATCAGCTAGAGCAGAGATGGGCAACTGGACCCATCAGCTAGAGCAGAGATGGGCAACTGGACCCATCAGCTAGAGCAGAGATGGGCAACTGGACCCATCAGCTAGAGTAGAGATGGGCAACTGGACCCATCAGCTAGAGCAGAGATGGGCAACTGGACCCATCAGCTAGAGCAGAGATGGGCAACTGGACCCATCAGCTAGAGTAGAGATGGGAAACTGGACCCATCATCTAGAGCAGAGATGGGCAACTGGCAGCTGAGACATGGGGGGGGGGGGGTCAGTTACAGGTGGCCAGAAGAGACCTGGACCCTACAGAGAGGAGACATGGTGGGGGGGGGGGGGGGGGGGGGTTAAGAGCATTGGGCCAGCAACTGAAAGAATCCTGGTTCGAATCCCTGAGCCGACGAGTCAAAGAATCAAAGTAATGGCGGGTCTCCCATTCCATCCTGGGGTTAGAGGATGTAATGGCTGGTCTCCCATTCCCCTAATGGGAAAATGTGTGTTAATCAGTGTGTTGGCAGCTGAGAGGTGTCTCATACAACAATCACACCTATTAGAGGGAGAATGGCTGTCAACAAGCTGACCTCAGCAGACACACACTAGAGCAGACTCACACTAGAGCAGACTCACACTAGAGCAGACACACACTAGAGCAGACACACACTAGAGCAGACACACACTAGAGCAGACATACACTAGAGCAGACACACACTAGAGCAGACACACACTAGAGCAGACACACACTAGAGCAGACTCACACTAGAGCAGACACACACTAGAGCAGACACACACTAGAGCAGACTCACACTAGAGCAGACTCACACTAGAGCAGACACACACTAGAGCAGACACACACTAGAGCAGACTCACACTAGAGCAGACACACACTAGAGCAGACTCACACTAGAGCAGACACACACTAGAGCAGACTCACACTAGAGCAGACACACACTAGAGCAAGCAGACACACACTAGAGCAGACTCACACTAGAGCAGACACACACTAGAGCAGACACACACTAGAGCAGACACACACTAGAGCAGACACACACTAGAGCAGACACACACTAGAACAGACACACACTAGAGCAGACACCCACTAGAGCAGACACACTAGAGCAGACACACACTAGAGCTGGGATGATAAACGTAAATTTTCGACAACGACCGATCCCATTATCTTAGCCTTTTTCTGATATTGTTCATTAGGATACGTAGCCTATACTAGAGAAATTAGTTTGAAATTAAATATGTTTGCTAATCTGGGTGATTGCTAATGGGACAACCATCAAACTGGTAGTAGTTTTTATTTTATTTCACCTTTATTTAACCAGGTAGGCAAGTTGAGAACAAGTTCTCATTTACAACTGAGACCTGGCCAAGATAAAGCAAAAGCAGTTCGACACAAAACAACAACAAGTCAAGCTGTTGACTTTTCCCTAAGTTGTTTTTAATGGGGTTTTTTTATGTCTAATTCTCTCTCTCCTCACTCCTTCTAGATCGTCAAGCTGGGTCCAATAGCAGAGTTCCAGAGGAAAGCTCTGGACCTTCCCACAGAGGAGGCTGTCACTGACTGACCTCTTCTTCATACCAATGGTTAGGTATGAAGGAAGGAAGGAGGTGAGGTAAGGTGTCTGTCTGCCTCTCTGTCTGTCTGTCTGTCTGTCTGTCTTGCCCTGCCTGCCTGTCTGTCTGTCTGTCTGTCTGTCTGTCTGTCTGTCTGTCTGCCTGTCTGCCTCTCTGTCTGTCTGTCTGCCTCTCTGTCTGTCTGTCTGTCTGTCTGTCTGTCTGTCTGTCTGTCTGTCTGTCTGTCTGTCTGTCTGTCTGTCTGTCTGTCTGTCTGTCTGTCTGTCTGTCTGTCTGTCTGTCTGTCTGTCTGTCTGTCTGCCTGTCTGACTGTGTGTAGAATATGGCAGACTTGAGGAGGAGAAGTCTGACCAGAGGCTCAAAGAGTAACCACCTCACCATCATCTAGCCTTCACAGCCAGATCCCCTTTTCCCTCCTACATCATTAGAGGTCTCTCTCATCTCTCCTCAATGGAATATCAATGGTTCATTCTGTTTAAATGGTTGCTAAATTGACTGCGTGTTAATTCATCAAGGCTGGGAGGAAGCTAAGCGACGTGGCTACAAGTTTGAACAAGAGTTTTGATGGGACGATAACCTCCAGGGTGAGTATCACTGTCCACCAATCAGATATCACGCTCAAACCACCATTGGAATGCGGTCTTGGCTTCATATTGAGGTTTATACTAACGATGACGGGAAGGTGTGGATCCACTCCGAGACAGTGAATGATGAGGATAACCAGTTTAAACCCACAGGGCGGAGCACAATTGGCCCAACGTCGGCCAGGGTGGGCCGTCATTGTAAATAAGAATTTTGTTCTTAACGGACTTGCCTGGTTAAATAAAGGTTTGATTTAAAAATGTTAAAAAGTTGGCTCATTTATGACCTCAGTGTGAGTAGACCATACAGCACACCCACAGCACTGCTACATCAAATCCATCAACCAATAAGAAAACGGGGTTAAAGGTTAACTCTAGTGCTATTTGTAGACACGATGAATATTTGATTAAACCCAGTGGCTTTCAACTCACTCTCAAAGCCCCGGGCAGATCAAAGCTCCCAGACACAGTTACCAGGAAAGAGGAACAGTCAGTTCCAGCCTTCCTGTCTCTGTCCTCCTCTACCCTGCTGCCCTCACTGTTATCAGCTAGAGCAGAGGTGGGCAACTGGACCCATCAGCTAGAGCAGAGATGGGCAACTGGACCCATCAGCTAGAGTAGAGGTGGGCAACTGGACCCATCAGCTAGAGTAGAGTTGGGCAACTGGACCCATCAGCTAGAGCAGAGATGGGCAACTGGACCCATCAGCTAGAGCAGAGGTGGGCAACTGGACCCATCAGCTAGAGTAGAGGTGGGCAACTGAACCCATCAGCTAGAGTAGAGGTGGGCAACTGGACCCATCAGCTAGAGCAGAGATGGGCAACTGGACCCATCAGCTAGAGCAGAGATGGGCAACTGGACCCATCAGCTAGAGCAGAGATGGGCAACTGGACCCATCAGCTAGAGTAGAGATGGGAAACTGGACCCATCAGCTAGAGCAGAGATGGGCAACTGGCAGCTGAGACATGGGGGGGGGGGGGTCAGTTACAGGTGGCCAGAAGAGACCTGGACCCTACAGAGAGGAGACATGGTGGGGGGGGGGGTTAAGAGCATTGGGCCAGCAACTGAAAGAATCCTGGTTCGAATCCCTGAGCCGACGAGTCAAAGAATCTGACGATGTGCCCTTGAGCAAAGTACTTGCTCCGGATAAGAGCGCCTGATAAATGACTAGAACGGTAGAATACACCAGGCGCCATTTCGACATGCGGTTGTGCATCAACAGTTCCTCTGGTCACTGACAGTCACTCAATTAGTCCATGTCAGCTGAAAGTTAGTCTAGTGACCAGCTATATATACGTGTAGTAATCACTGTTGAATTACCAACAGTGGGGGGGCATTGATTTTGTTAGTCACTCTCACTCCAACATCATATAATACTATCTATACGGCACATTGTGTAGAATTGCAGGAAATTAACTCTTAAACATTAATTTCTCTTCTCCGCTGTCAAGAGTGGGGCCGCTATGTTTCGCGTAGCGTCTCCAATGGGCTAGGGCCGGCTCTGACAGTGAGTGTGTGGGTATGGAGCCACTGTGCCTCCTCCCCCATCCAAGTTGCCAATCCCTGCCTCTCCTATGTTTCCCTATTTCTCTATCAGCTTTCTCTCCAGTCCTGGTCTCACACTCTATTTCTGCATAGTTATGAGTCACAAAAATACCCTTTCTGGGGCTTAGAGTTTTTATTATGTATAGTGTGTGTGTGTGTGTGTGTGCTTGCACAAGAAGACAAAGATGTGGGGGGTGAAGGGAGAGAGAGAAAGGTAGCATCCCTGGGGTCTAGTAGTCACTGGTGTACAGGGGGGAAAAGAGAGAGGGGGGGGGGTGAAAACAGGAGAAAGAGAGGGGGGGTGAAAACAGGAGAAAGAGAGAGAGGGGGGGGTGAAAACAGGAGAAAGAGAGAGAGGGGGGGTGAAAACAGGAGAAAGAGAGAGAGGGGGGGTGAAAACAGGAGAAAGAGAGAGAGGGGTGGGGAGAAAACAGGAGAAAGAGAGAGGGGGGGTGAAAACAGGAGAAAGAGAGAGAGGGGGGGGTGAAAACAGGAGAAAGAGAGGGGGGGTGAAAACAGGAGAAAGAGAGGGGGGGGGTGAAAACAGGAGAAAGAGAGAGAGGGGGGGTGAAAACAGGAGAAAGAGAGAGAGGGGGGGGGTGAAAACATGAGAAAGAGAGAGATGGGGGGTGAAAACAGGAGAAAGAGAGAGAGGGGGGGTGAAAACAGGAGAAAGAGAGGGGGGGTGAAAAAAGGAGAAAGAGAGAGAGGGGGGGTGAAAACAGGAGAAAGAGAGAGAGGGGGGGTGAAAGCAGGAGAAAGAGAGAGAGGGTGAAAACAGGAGAAAGAGAGAGGGGGGTGAAAACAGGAGAAAGAGAGAGGGGGGGTGAAAACAGGAGAAAGAGAGAGAGAGGGGGGGGGGTGAAAACAGGAGAAAGAGAGAGAGGGGGGATGAAAACAGGAGAAAGAGAGAGAGGGGGGGGTGAAGACAGGAGAAAGATGGCAAGACATGCAGCTGGATCCTGTCTCTTCTCCGATGCACTTGTCTTCTGGTCCTCCACTCTTCCTTCTCTCCGGCGCCCTCCGCCCCTCTCCGGCGCCATCCGCCACTCTCCGGTCCCTCTCCGGCGCCCTCCGCCCCTCTCCGGTCCCTCTCCGTCGCCCTCCGCCCCTCTCCGTCGCCCTCCGCCCCTCTCCGTCGCCCTCCGCCGCTCCGTCGCCCTCCGCCCCCCCGTCCCTCTAGCGCCCCCCCGTCCCTCTAGCGCCCCCCCGTCCCTCTAGCCCCCCCCCGTCCCTCTAGCGCCCCCCCGTCCCTCTAGCGCCCCCCCGTCCCTCTAGCGACCCCCCCGTCCCTCTAGCGCCCCCTCCTTCTCCACCTCTGCCTGTAGAATCTGAAGAAGGAGTTGGACTCTCTTTGAGAAGATCCAAAGCCCCGCCCCTTTAGACTGGAGCATCCGCCAATCCAAAGGCCGTGCTGTCATCACAGCCATCATAGACCTCATCGCCACCCAAGGAGAGGACCAAATCTAACACGGCTAACACTAGTTGGGGGAACACTGCCCCTAGACATAACGAGCACTATAACTGATGCTTGACTTCTCAACCCAGAGAAGAGCTCAGGCCACCGAAATGGAAAAAGGTCTCAGCTTTGTATCTGTGCCATAATGGCGTCTATCTCCATTTCAAAGTAGATCTTTTTATGTTTGAAAAAAATCTAATATTGCTGTCTTAAACTAAATATTGTGTGTCATTCATTTATTGTGGCCACTAGATGGCGGTGATGTAGCTTAATGCCATTTACAAACTAGGAAAATCAACCCATAGTAATCCCAATCCAGTTGACTACTTTATAAATGGTTGAAGCCCTCAATGGTAATGTCCATGGGAAAATGGGTTATTTCCAAGTAGAGCTCTCTATACATCTCTATGGTTTAGGCACATTGACACGTTTCCATTGGAATCCACCCATGTATGGGCAGGATGGTGTGTGAATAAATCAAGGTCTAATCTGGACCCCATTTCCCCAAAGTGTTTTAATATTCTATGAAGCCAACTGGAAAAGACTGAGCAGTGGATTCATGTATTTTTACATTTATTTAGCAACAATATGTTATATAAAAGTATAAACTTGAATTGAATGCTATTTTGTTGACATTGCTTGAATATGTTCTCACATTTTGTCAAATAAGACTACTTGGCTGACATCGTCAGGCTTTTTTGACTAATGGTCGACTAACGGTTCACTTGCCCATTGCTTAAACTTATTGCAGTGTGTGGTGAAATTGCAGAGATTCAAGGCCTAGATTCATTCCGATCTTCACGAGATCCACATTATAGCGTTTAAAAGGTAATATTTTTTAAAAGGTCATTTCTAATTGAGCTGCAGTGTTTACCTTGAACGTGATCTCTACGAAACGATGAAAACATTCCCCTTGAGGTGCATAGCACCCCCCCAAAAAAAGAGGGGTAGATCCGATTGGATCCTGATCTGAAGTGAAAGATTTTACGTTTGTGTCAGTTAAACAGACATATTCCATGATCTAGAACTTTCCTAAATTGGCTCCTGTCACTGCCCGTGATAAATGAACATCCGAGTTTTCTAACTGAGAAACAGTTGGTACATAAACAGAATGAATCTTACATTAAAGAGATTCTCCGGTACTTTTGAAATACTTTTTTAGCCAGTAGTTCTGAAAGTAGAGCCCACGAGACAAAAGTGGTCCTCTAAAAAATGGTGTACTACATCACATATGTTCAGATATGTGTACCACATCATTGTGTACTACATCACATATGTTCAGATATGTGTACCACATCATTGTGTACTACATCACATATGTTCAGATATGTGCACCACATCATTGTGTACTACATCACATATGTTCAGATATGTGTACCACATCATTGTGTACTAAATCACATATATTCAGATATGTGCACCACATCATTGTGTACTACATCACATATGTTCAGATATGTGTACCACATCATTGTGTACTAAATCACATATATTCAGATATGTGCACCACATCATTGTGTACTACATCACATACAGTGCCTTGCGAAAGTATTCGGCCCCCTTGAAGTTTGCGACCTTTTGCCACATTTCAGGCTTCAAACATAAAGATATAAAACTGTATTTTTTTGTGAAGAATCAACAACAAGTGGGACACAATCATGAAGTGGAACGACATTTATTGGATATTTCAAACTTTTTTAACAAATCAAAAACTGACAAATTGGGTGTGCAAAATTATTCAGCCCCATTACTTTCAGTGCAGCAAACTCTCTCCAGAAGTTCAGTGAGGATCTCTGAATGATCCAATGTTGACCTAAATGACTAATGATGATAAATACAATCCACCTGTGTGTAATCAAGTCTCCGTATAAATGCACCTGCACTGTGATAGTCTCAGAGGTCCGTTAAAAGCGCAGAGAGCATCATGAAGAACAAGGAACACACCAGGCAGGTCCGAGATACTGTTGTGAAGAAGTTTAAAGCCAGATTTGGATACAAAAAATATTTCCCAAGCTTTAAACATCCCAAGGAGCACTGTGCAAGCGATAATATTGAAATGGAAGGAGTATCAGACCACTGCAAATCTACCAAGACCTGGCCGTCCCTCTAAACTTTCAGCTCATACAAGGAGAAGACTGATCAGAGATGCAGCCAAGAGGCCCATGATCACTCTGGATGAACTGCAGAGATCTACAGCTGAGGTGGGAGACTCTGTCCATAGGACAACAATCAGTCGTATATTGCACAAATCTGGCCTTTATGGATGAGTGGCAAGAAGAAAGCCATTTCTTAAAGATATCCATAAAAAGTGTTGTTTAAAGTTTGCCACAAGCCACCTGGGAGACACACCAAACATGTGGAAGAAGATGCTCTGGTCAGATGAAACCAAAATTTAACTTTTTGGCAACTATGCAAAACGTTATGTTTGGCGTAAAAGCAACACAGCTGAACACACCATCCCCACTGTCAAACATGGTGGTGGCAGCATCATGGTTTGGGCCTGCTTTTCTTCAGCAGGGACAGGGAAGATGGTTAAAATTGATGGGAAGATGGATGGAGCCAAATACAGGACCATTCTGGAAGAAAACCTGATGGAGTCTGCAAAAGACCTGAGACTGGGACGGAGATTTGTCTTCCAACAAGACAATGATCCAAAACATAAAGCAAAATCTACAATGGAATGGTTAAAAAATAAACATATCCAGGTGTTAGAATGGCCAAGTCAAAGTCCAGACCTGAATCCAATCGAGAATCTGTGGAAAGAACTGAAAACTGCTGTTCACAAATGCTCTCCATCCAACCTCACTGAGCTCGAGCTGTTTTGCAAGGAGGAATGGGGAAAAATGTCAGTCTCTCGATGTGCAAAACTGATAGAGACATACCCCAAGCGACTTACAGCTGTAATCGCAGCAAAAGGTGGCGCTACAAAGTATTAACTTAAGGGGGCTGAATAATTTTGCACGCCCAATTTTTCAGTTTTTGATTTGTTAAAAAAGTTTGAAATATCCAATAAATGTCGTTCCACTTCATGATTGTGTCCCACTTGTTGTTGATTCTTCACAAAAAAATACTGTTTTATATCTTTATGTTTGAAGCCTGAAATGTGGCAAAAGGTCGCAAAGTTCAAGGGGGCCGAATACTCCTTCCATTTCAATATTAGCGCTTGCACAGTGCTCCTTGGGATGTTTAAAGCTTGGGAAATCTTTTTGTATCCAAATCCGGCTTTAAACTTCTTCACAACAGTATCTCGGACCTGCCTGGTGTGTTCCTTGTTCTTCATGATGCTCTCTGCTCTTTTAACGGACCTCTGAGACTATCACAGTGCAGGTGCATTCATACGGAGACTTGATTACACACAGGTGGATTGTATTTATCATCATTAGTCATTTAGGTCAACATTGGATCATTCAGAGATCCTCACTGAACTTCTGGAGAGAGTTTGCTGCACTGAAAGTAAAGGGGCTGAATAATTTTGCACGCCCAATTTTTCAGTTTTTGATTTGTTAAAAAAGTTTGAAATATCTAATAAATGTCGTTCCACTTCATGATTGTTGTTGATTCTTCACAAAAAAATACAGTTTTATATCTTTATGTTTGGAGCCTGAAATGTGGCAAAAGGTCGCAAAGTTCAAGGGGGCCGAATACTTTCGCAAGGCACTCTATGTGCACCATATCATTGTGTACTTACTACATCACATATGTTCAGATATGTGTACCACATCATTGTGTACTAAATCACATATATTCAGATATGTGCACCACATCATTGCGTCCTCGCTCGGTGGGCGATTCTTGCTAGCTGTCACTCAAATGGCCAGAGGCTGAATGTCATGGTCTGGAAATCAAATTTCTAGGGGGCTAGTCCACGTGGGGGGAAAATGGCACATCTTCCAGAAATATCGCTTTCAAATGATGGATTTCGTGGCTAATTGGAGGTAGAACAGTATTTCTGTTCAGATGTATGTATGTATGTATGTATGTATGTCTGTATGTAACTACAGATTGACTCATCCAGGCCAAAGAGGGCGGTTTAAACAACACTTACAAAGTACCAGAGCCTGTCTTTAATACAATCCATCTGTACTGTTAGACCTGGAGCATTGTGGGAACTATGCATCCACCTTCAAAAACAGCTTCGCTTAAATTAAAACCTATACATTCTCTCTTTTCAGATGTCTGTTCCCTGGTCCCCAGTCATAACAGATGTCTGTTCCCTGGTCCCCAGTCATAACAGATGTCTGTTCCCTGGTCCCCAGTCATAACAGATGTCTGTTCCCTGGTCCCCAGTCATAACAGATGTCTGTCTGTTCCCTGGTCCCCAGTCATAACAGATGTCTGTCTGTTCCCTGGTCTCCAGTCATAACAGATGTCTGTTCCCTGGTCTCCAGTCATAACAGATGTCTGTTCCCTGGTCCCCAGTCATAACAGATGTCTGTTCCCTGGTCCCCAGTCATAACAGATGTCTGTCTGTTCCCTGGTCCCCAGTCATAACAGATGTCTGTTCCCTGGTCCCCAACCATAACAGATGTCTGTCTGTTCCCTGGTCTCCAGTCATAACAGATGTCTGTCTGTTCCCTGGTCCCCAGTCATAACAGATGTCTGTTCCCTGGTCCCCAGTCATAACAGATGTCTGTTCCCTGGTCCCCAGTCATAACAGATGTCTGTCTGTTCCCTGGTCTCCAGTCATAACAGATGTCTGTTCCCTGGTCTCCAGTCATAACAGATGTCTGTTCCCTGGTCCCCAGTCATAACAGATGTCTGTTCCCTGGTCCCCAGTCATAACAGATGTCTGTCAGTTCCCTGGTCCCCAGTCATAACAGATGTCTGTCTGTTCCCTGGTCCCCAGTCATAACAGATGTCTGTTCCCTGGTCCCCAACCATAACAGATGTCTGTCTGTTCCCTGGTCCCCAGTCATAACAGAGGTATGTTCCCTGGTCTCCAGTCATAACAGATGTATGTTCCCTGGTCTCCAGCCATAGCAGAAGTCTGTTCCCCAGTCATAGTAGAGGTCTGTTCCCCAGTCATAACAGATGTCTGTTCCCTGGTCCCCAGTCATAACAGATGTCTGTTCCCTGGTCCCCAACCACAACAGATGTTTGTTCCCTGGTCCCCTAAATTCACAGAGCGATTCTTCAAAGATACATCAGCATTTTGAAAGAAAACAACAGATCGCAAATATGCCAAGGGACTTTTATTAAAAAGAAATATATTCTGAACAAGAGTAAATGCAACAATTAACAATTTGACGTAGCTACAGTTCATATCAGGAAATCAGTCAACTGAAATAAAGTCATTAGGCCCTAATCTATGGATTTCACGGGGAGCCGGGCTCAGCCAATCAGAATGAGTTTTTTCCCCGCAAAAGGGCTTTATTACAGACAGAAATACTCCTCAGTTTCAGCTGTCCGGGTGGCTGCTCTCAGAAGATCCCGCAGGTGAAAAAGCCGGATGTGGCGGTCATGGGTAGGCGTGGTTACACGTGGTCTGCTTTTGTGAGACCAGTTGGACGTGCTGCCAAATTCTCTAAAACGATGTTGGAAACGGTAACTAACATTACATTCTCTGGCAACAGCTCTGGTGGAGATTCCTGCTGTCAGCATGTCAACCACACGCTTCCTCAAAACTTGAGACATCTGTGGCATTGTGTTTTGTGACAAAACTGCACATTTTAGAGAGGCCTTTTATTGTCCCCAGCACAAGGTGCACCTGTGTAGTGATCATGCTGTTTAATCAGCTTCTTGATATGCCACACCTGTCAGGTGGATGGATCATCTTGACAAAACGAGAAATGCTGACTAACAGCGATGTAAACAAATTTGAGAAAAATAAACTTTGTGCAAATGGAACATTTCTAGGATCTTTTGTTTCAGCCCATGAAACATAGGACCAACACTTTACGTTTATATTCGTGTTAAGTATAGATTAAAAGGGCCTCTCTAGTGGCACAGTGGATCTAAAGCACTGCATTGCAGTGTTAGCTGTGCCACTAGAGATTCTGGGTTCGTGTCCAGGATCTGTTGCAGCTGGCCGCGACAGGGAGACAGCGCACAATTGGCCCAGCGTCGTCCGGGTTAGGAGAGGGTTCGGCCCAGCGTCGTCCAGGTTAGGGGAGGGTTTGGCCCAGCGTCGTCCGGGTTAGGGGAGCGTTTGGCCCAGCGTTGTCCGGGTTAGGGGAGGGTTCGGCCCAGCGCTGTCCGGGTTAGGGGAGGGTTCGGCCCAGCGCTGTCCGGGTTAGGGGAGGGTTTGGCCCAGCGTCGTCCGGGTTAGGGGAGGGTTCGGCCCAGCGCTGTCCGGGTTAGGGGAGGGTTCGGCCCAGCGCTGTCCGGGTTAGGGGGAGGGTTCGGCCCAGCGCTGTCCGGGTTAGGGGGAGGGTTTGGCAGGCAGGGATGTCCTTCAACCATCGTGCACTAGCGACTCCTATGGCTTGCCAGATGCTGACACGGTCACCAGGTGTATGGTGTTTCCCTTGACACATTGGTGCTGCTGGCTTAAGTGGGCATTGTGCCAAGGAGCAGTGTGCCCTGGTTGGGTTTCGGAGGACGCACGGCCCTCGACCGTCGCCTTTCCTGAATCCGTACGGAAATTGCCGCAATAAGACAATAAGACAATTGGATACCATGAAAATGGGGAGAAAACGGGGTATAAAAACACACAAAAAAACTAAAAAAGTTGATTAAATATCTGAAGGCTTCATCATCTACAATATAAATCTATAGCCGTGGATTACATGCATGTTAAAACAGAGGTTGATATTAGTTACATATTTACATGAATGGTTAAATGCATGTCGCATCAGTTTTCCCTGAGAGCAAAGCTTTTTGTCTGGGTCAGACCACGTGATAGGTAGTGGTCTGGGTCAGACCACGTGATAGGTAGTGGTCTGGGTCAGACCACGTGATAGGTAGTGGTCTGGGTCAGACCACGTGATAGGTAGTGGTCTGGGTCAGACCACGTGATAGGTAGTGGTCTGGGTCAGACCACGTGATAGGTAGTGGTCTGGGTCAGACCACGTGATAGGTAGTGGTCTGGGTCAGACCACGTGATAGGTAGTGGTCTGGGTCAGACCACGTGATAGGTAGTGGTCTGGGTTGATGACCGGTGTTACAACAGGAAGCTGATCAGGCCATTACTCGTTTCCTTCAGCGACCTGAGACAACGTTACACACAACGTTACACACAACGTTACACACAACTTTACACACAACGTTACACACAACATAACACACAACGTTACACACAACATAACACACAACGTTACACACAACGTTACACACAACGTTACACACAACGTTACACACAACGTTACACACAACATAACACACAACGTTACACACAACGTAACACACAACGTTACACACAACGTTACACACAACGTTACACACAACGTTACACACAACGTTACACACAACGTTACACACAACATAACACACAACGTTACACACAACATTACACACAACATTACACACAACATTACACACAACATAACACACAACGTTACACACAACATTACACACAACATTACACACAACATTACACACAACATTACACACAACATAACACACAACGTTACACACAACATTACACACAACATTACACACAACATTACACACAACATAACACACAACGTTACACACAACATTACACACAACGTTACACACAACGTTACACACAACGTTACACACAACGTTACACACAACGTTACACACAACATAACACACAACATAACACACAACATAACACACAACGTTACACACAACGTTACACACAACGTTACACACAACATAACACACAACATAACACACAACATTACACACAACATTACACACAACATTACACACAACATAACACACAACATTACACACAACATAACACACAACATAACACACAACATTACACACAACATTACACACAACATTACACACAACATTACACACTTAAAAGAGATGAATCATGCTGGACAATCCAGTTACAACCACAGCTCTGTTTTTTTTCCAGTTTCAGAACCGAGACCCCGTCACACCATTTCATTTCCTCTCCTGCCGCACGTCACCCAAATCATGAAGAGAGTATTTTTAAAAAGGTCCATCTCTGACATCACTGGGCATAATCACACCGAGTGGCAGACCATCGGAGCTCTGTGGGGACGGAAATGGTTCTATTTATGTAAAGTGACATTAAGCTAGAGACAAAGTGCCCAATTACAGATCCACTTCCAGCCCGTATGCATTGTGTACCTCTGAAAGGATTGCGTAGGACTATATGGGTCAGTTGCGTAGGACTATATGGGTCAGTTGCGTAGGACTATATGGGTCAGTTGCGTAGGACTACATGGGTCAGTTGCGTAGGACTATATGGGTCAGTTGCGTAGGACTATATGGGTCAGTTGCGTAGGACTATATGGGTCAGTTGCGTAGGACTATATGGGTCAGTTGCGTAGGACTATATGGGTCAGTTGCGTAGGACTACATGGGTCAGTTGCGTAGGACTACATGGGTCAGTTGCGTAGGACTATATGGGTCAGTTGCGTAGGACTATATGGGTCAGTTGCGTAGGACTATATGGGTCAGTTGCGTAGGACTATATGGGTCAGTTGCGTAGGACTATATGGGTCAGTTGCGTAGGACTATATGGGTCAGTTGCGTAGGACTATATGGGTCAGTTGCGTAGGACTATATGGGTCAGTTGCGTAGGACTATATGGGTCAGTTGCCTAGGATTATATGGGTCAGTTGCGCAGGACTATATGGGTCAGTTGAACTAAGCTTTGCCAGAGACCATGGTGGAGATACTCTCATATTGCTAATACTGGTCTAATAGTTTTAGGCATCTAAAATAGTTACAGGTCGTGAGCGGTGTTTGGGAATCGGGAACGGTGTTTGGGAATCGGGAGCGGGGTCTGGGAATCGGGAGCGGGGTCTGGGAATCGGGAGCGGGGTCTGGGAATCGGGAGCGGGGTTTGGGAATCGGGAGCGGGGTTTGGGAATCAGGAGCGGGGTTTGGCAATCGGGAGCAGGGTTTGGGAATCGGGAGCGGGGTTTGGGAATCGGGAGCGGGGTTTGGGAATCGGGAGCGGGGTTTGGGAATCGGGAGCGGGGTTTGGGAATCGGGAGCGGGGTTTGGGAATCGGGAGCGGGGTTTGGGAATCGGGAGCAGGGTTTGGGAATCGGGAGCAGGCATGATGGTGGGAGTTTCTTTTTGCCCTTGTAGGCCATCATAACATTCAGCCTCACTATACTGTCACCTTCTAACCAGAGGGAAGTGTGGAAACTGGACCCTTCAGTCCACCATCTTGGCTCCTTACTGTACATTCAGCCTCTTCAGCAGTCACACAGCCTCCTACTAACCACACAGGGACGTGTTATGGCCATTTTGGAACATTTGTCACATTCAGTTACATTACAAATGGCCTCCCAGTTGCACACACACAGATAAGTTGGAAGTACAGAGCCATTTGTGTATCTTTACAATGAGCCTCTTCCCCATCAGTCTCATCACACACTATAGCCTGACCGCAGAGCAGAGGTGAAACTGAACTGGACGGTGAGCCATGTTGGCTCTATTCACTCAGCCAATTCATCAGTCTCATCACACACTATAGCCTGACCACAGAGCAGAGGTGAAACTGAACTGGACGGTGAGCCATGTTGGCTCTATTCACTCAGCCAATTCATCAGTCTCATCACGCCAGGACAACCAGGAATTTTAAAAAGAAAAACGAATGACAAGTAAAACAAATATATACACAGATCATCAACATAGTTGTTTGGCTCATATAAATTGTTAGTTACTATGTAGTAGAGAGGGTAAGTTTCATTCATGGAAACTCCTGGGGAGTCTTTCAGAAGGAAACAGTTGATCAAATGAATCTGTGTCCATATCAGTTTGAATGCGCCGTCCTACATTAGGTGTCCACTCTGTACGTGGCAGTTTTGAACTTTTTTGACCCCAGCACGTCCTCAGTGTGTCCATCGGGGCAACAAAAACAAAACAACAGTTACACAGACAGTGGTTGGCCAGTCTCCCATCAGGGGGAGGAATCAGAGTGTTGTTGACAGGTCAAAGGGTCAAATTTCCTTACGGTATAGACCGGTAGAAGGCGGAGAACGTTACACTGCATTGGCAACAATCAAAAACCACATTCTAACAGATACACGCAGCAGGCAAGGCTCACACATACTTTTGTCTGTTGACCCACGGAGAGATTATATTGGTGCATTTGGTGTCAGTCAGCTCTCTCATTGGTTGATAGTGCTTGAAGGCAGCTCATTGGTCTGTCTGAGAACAGGCTTGTGTAATTAGTGGGTGGAGCCTGCAGTTCCGGATCACACATTGGTTTCCAGCCCCTGGAGGCGGTCCATCCTCTGCACGTTGCGCTCAATAGTGGCCTGGCACGTGATTGGTTCAGCACATTCTGACAGGAACCAACCCCTCTCGCCATCACGGAGTCGCTCGCCCTCATACCAGCCTGAAAGAGAGACACACACCACTCTATATTCCTTTATTTACCCTTCAGAAAATCACTTCACAGGGCTGCAGGGCCACAGGCCTGAAGGAAATCGTTTCCTGTTCAAAGCAGGAAGTGAGCACTAAGCTAGCTCTTGAACTCTTAAATGGCGTCCGTTTGATGCACTATTCTGTCTGTTCTACAAAGCCCTTTTACATGAAAGAGATGGTTGCCATGGAGACACACAGGTAAATTACCTTTAACCTTGAGTGTGTGACTGTGTGTGCGCATCAACACGACACAGATACATCTCTTTCAATGATTTTCCAGGGAGAACAGAAACAAGGAGAAAAAAAACAAGTGAGAGACCAATAAGAGGAGGTGGAAAGAGGGACGACAGAGAGAGAGGCAGGCAGAGAGAGAGAGAGAGGCAGGCAGAGAGAGAGAGAGAGAGGCAGGCAGAGAGAGAGAGAGAGAGGCAGGCAGAGAGAGAGAGAGAGAGGCAGGCAGAGAGAGAGAGAGAGAGGCAGGCAGAGAGAGAGAGAGAGAGGCAGGCAGAGAGAGAGAGAGAGAGGCAGGCAGAGAGAGAGAGAGAGGCAGGCAGAGAGAGAGAGAGGCAGGCAGAGAGAGGGAGAGAGTGAGAAAGGCCGGCAGGGGGAGAGAGAGAGGCAGGCAGAGAGAGAGAGAGGCAGGCAGCGAGAGAGAGAGGCAGGCAGCGAGAGAGAGGCAGGCAGCGAGAGACGCAGACAGAGAGAGGCAGAGAGAGAGAGGCAGGTAGAGAGAGAGGCAGGTAGAGAGAGAGAGAGGCAGGCAGAGAGAGAGAGAAGCAGACAGAGAGAGAGAGGCAGGCAGAGAGAGAGAGAAGCAGACAGAGAGAGAGAGAGACGCAGACAGAGAGAGGTAGAGAGAGACTCAGACAGAGGGAGGCAGAGAGAGACGCAGACATTGAGAGGCAGAGAGAGACAGGCAGAGAGGCAGAGAGACGCAGACAGAGAGAGACGCAGACAGAGAGACAGAGAGAGACGCAGACAGAGAGAGACAGACAGAGAGAGGCAGAGAGAGACGCAGACAAAGATGGGAGGCAGAGAGAGACGCAGACAGAGAGAGACGCAGACAGAGAGGCAGAGAGAGACGCAGACAGAGAGAGACAGACAGAGAGAGGCAGAGAGAGACGCAGACAGAGGGAGGCAGAGAGAGATGCAGAGAGAGAGAGGCAGAGAGAGATGCAGAGAGAGAGGCAGAGAGAGTCGCAGACAGAGAGAGAGATGAGAGTAACAGTCATCAAATAAAATCTATTCATAAAGCCATTCGTACATCGGCTGATATCACAAAGTGCTGTACAGAAACCCAGCCTAAAACCCCAAACAGCAAGCAATGCAGGTGTAGAAGCACGGTGGCTAGGAACAACTCCCAGTGTAACGTACCGTCCTCCACAGTCTGTGACACCAGGACCACGTCAGCCACCTGCAGTGACAGCTCATCAGGCTGCTTGGCTGTGTACGTCCTCGTCACCACCACCTGCATGGCATCTGGGACAACACAAACACAACACAGAGTTTAAACTCTAACCCTGGTACAACACAAACACAACACAGAGTTAAACTCTGGGACAACACAAACACAACAGAGAGTTAAACTCTGGGACAATACAAACACAACATCTGGGACAACACAAACACAACACAGAGTTTAAACTCTAACCCTGGTACAACACAAACACAACACAGAGTTAAACTCTGGGACAATACAAACACAACACAGAGTTTAAACTCTAACCCTGGTACAACACAAACACAACACAGAGTTAAACTCTGGGACAATACAAACACAACACAGAGTTTAAACTCTAACCCTGGTACAACACAAACACAACACAGAGTTAAACTCTGGGACAACACAAACACAACACAGAGTTAAACTCTGGGACAATACAAACACAACACAGAGTTTAAACTCTAACCCTGGTACAACACAAACACAACACAGAGTTTAAACTCTAACCCTGGTACAACACAAACACAACACAGAGTTAAACTCTGGTACAACACAAACACAACACAGAAAAGCCCTGAAAATGACTCATGTGTTTACTACCGAATGCACAAGAACTGATGAACCATTCAAGCAGATAAACAGGTTATACCTCCTAATGCTTTACTGCAGGCAAATTACAATCTGGACCTGAAAACCAGTTCACTGCTAAGTTTCAGTCTTCCTCACTAATTAAAGGGACAGTTCCGGATTTTTGGCAATTGCTAACTAGCGTTAGCAAAATGACTTGAAGTCTATGGGAACAGCTAGCATGCAATTGCTCCTGTAGACTTCCAGTCATTATGCTAACGGTGGTTAGCATTGACTTGCAAAACAAAAAAACTCCCACAGTATCCCTTTAAGGACTGATTTAGACAAAAAAGCAGCAGTACTCCAGACCTACAGCTTGGATTTGAATCCCCTTGTCGTCTCCCTCAGACAGGGAGACAGTTCTACTGCTTCACCACTAGGTGGTGCTGTGGGACTACATTGTGAGATCCACTGACAAGTCAAGTTTTTGTTTTTATTTAACCTTTAGTTAAACTAGGCAAGTAAGCTAAGAACAAATTCTTATTTTCAGTGACAGCCTACTGGGGAACAGTGGGTTAACTGCCTTGTTCAGGGGAACAGTGGGTTAACTGCCTTGTTCAGGGGAACAGTGGGTTAACTGCCTTGTTCAGGGGAACAGTGGGTTAACTGCCTTGTTCAGGGGAACAGTGGGTTAACTGCCTTGTTCAGGGGAACAGTGGGTTAACTGCCTTGTTCAGGGGAACAGTGGGTTAACTGCCTTGTTCAGGGGAACAGTGGGTTAACTGCCTTGTTCAGGAGAACAGTGGGTTAACTGCCTTGTTCAGGGGAACAGTGGGTTAACTGCCTTGTTCAGGGGAACAGTGGGTTAACTGCCTTGTTCAGGGGAACAGTGGGTTAACTGCCTTGTTCAGGGGAATAGTGGGTTAACTGCCTTGTTCAGGGGAACAGTGGGTTAACTGCCTTGTTCAGGGGAACAGTGGGTTAACTGCCTTGTTCAGGGGAACAGTGGGTTAACTGCCTTGTTCAGGGGAACAGTGGGTTAACTGCCTTGTTCAGGGGAACAGTGGGTTAACTGCCTTGTTCAGGGGAACAGTGGGTTAACTGCCTTGTTCAGGGGAACAGTGGGTTAACTGCCTTGTTCAGGGGAACAGTGGGTTAACTGCCTTATTCAGGGGAACAGTGGGTTAACTGCCTTGTTCAGGGGAACAGTGGGTTAACTGCCTTGTTCAGGGGAACAGTGGGTTAACTGCCTTGTTCAGGGGAACAGTGGGTTAACTGCCTTATTCAGGGGAACAGCGGGTTAACTGCCTTGTTCAGGGGAACAGCGGGTTAACTGCCTTGTTCAGGGGAACAGTGGGTTAACTGCCTTGTTCAGGGGAACAGTGGGTTAACTGCCTTGTTCAGGGGAACAGTGGGTTAACTGCCTTGTTCAGGGGAACAGTGGGTTAACTGCCTTGTTCAGGGGAACAGTGGGTTAACTGCCTTGTTCAGGGGAACAGTGGGTTAACTGCCTTGTTCAGGGGAACAGCGGGTTAACTGCCTTGTTCAGGGGAACAGTGGGTTAACTGCCTTGTTCAGGGGAACAGTGGGTTAACTGCCTTGTTCAGGGGAACAGCGGGTTAACTGCCTTGTTCAGGGGAACAGTGGGTTAACTGCCTTGTTCAGGGGTACAGTGGGTTAACTGCCTTGTTCAGGGGAACAGTGGGTTAACTGCCTTGTTCAGGGGAACAGCGGGTTAACTGCCTTGTTCAGGGGAACAGTGGGTTAACTGCCTTATTCGTTGTTTTGCCACCTTGTTCAGGGGCAGAACAACGTATTTGTACCTTGTCAGCTCAGGGATTCGATCTACCAACCTTTTGGTTACTAGTCCAACGCGTCAACCACTAGGCTACCTGCCGCCCCAAGTTCGATAGTACTGTCTGAATATAGGTGTGTGTGTGTGTGTTGAACTCACTGGTCCGGTCTTGGTTCTTCTCGTCGTTGCTGCTCTGGCCCAGAGCAGTGATCCAGCGAGCACGCTCATTCCTGTTGAACAGACACACAGCATTTTACAACACTTTTCAATACTTTCTGTCTTACTTGTTAGTGAGTCATTTGTCATGTTCCGTGTGGCCAGGAAGAAGAAAAACACAATTTAATTTCAGTTTTACTTTCCTATTTTCCACCATAGCTGATACTGTCAACCCAGAGTCCTGTTTCAACTATCAACAACCTAGGGGCCTGTTTCAACTCACAACAACCCAGGGGCCTGTTTCAACTCACAACAACCCAGAGGCCTGTTTCAACTCACAACAACCCAGGGGCCTGTTTCAACTCACAACAACCATGGGGCCTGTTTCAACTCACAACAACCATGGGGCCTGTTTCAACTCACAACAACCCAGAGGCCTGTTTCAACTCACAACAACCCAGGGGCCTGGTTCAACTCACAACAACCATGGGGCCTGTTTCAACTCACAACAACCATGGGGCCTGTTTCAACTCACAACAACCCAGAGGCCTGTTTCAACTCACAACAACCCAGAGGCCTGTTTCAACTCACAACAACCCAGAGGCCTGTTTCAACTCACAACAACCCAGGGGCCTGTTTCAACTCACAACAACCCAGAGGCCTGTTTCAACTCACAACAACCCAGAGGCCTGTTTCAACTCACAACAACCCAGAGGCCTGTTTCAACTCACAACAACCCAGGGGCCTGTTTCAACTCACAACAACCCAGAGGCCTGTTTCAACTCACAACAACCCAGGGGCCTGTTTCAACTCACAACAACCTCACAGCATCACACACAACAACAACCCAGGGGCCTGTTTCAACTCACAACAACCTCACAGCATCACACACAACAACAACCCAGGGGCCTGTTTCAACTCACAACAACCCAGGGGCCTGTTTCAACTCACAACAACCTCACAGCATCACACACAACAACAACCTCACAGCATCACACACAACAACAACCTCACATCATCACACACAACAACAACCTCACAGCATCACAGACAACAACCTCACAGCATCACACACAACAACAACCCCACAGCATCGGACACACAACAACCTCACAGCATCACACGCAACAACAACCTAAAGGCATCACACACAACAACAATCTCACAGTATCACAGACAACAACAACCTCACAGCATCACACGCAACAACCTCACAGCATCACACACAACAACAACCTCACAGCATCAAAGACAACAACAACCTCACAGCATCACACACAACAACAACCTCACAGCATCACACAAAACAACAATCTCACAGTACCACAGACAACCACAACCTCACAGCATCACACGCAACAACAACCTCACAGCATCACACACAACCAACCTCACAGCATCACACACAACAATCTCACAGCATCACACACAACAACAACCTCACAGCATCACACACAACAACAACCTCACAGCATCACACACAACCAACCTCACAGCATCACACACAACAACCTCACAGCATCACAAACAACAACCTCACAGCATCACACACAACAACAACCTCACAGCATCACACACAACAACAACTTCACAGCATCACAGACAACAATCTCACAGCATCACAGACAACAACCTCACAGCATCACAGACAACAACCTCACAGCATCGCACACAACAACCTCACAGCATCGCACACAACAACAACCTCACAGCATCACACACAACAACCTAACAGCATAACACACAACAACAACCTCACAGCATCAAATACAACAACCTCACAGCATCAAATACAACAACCTCACAGCATCACACACAACAACCTCACAGCATCACACACAACAACCTCACAGCATCACAAAAGCACATTACAACAGAGTAATACACTGATTAAGGAGCTGACCTTTTTCTCCCCCCTCTCCTATCCCCTCCCCCCCACCCGTCTCCTCCCCTCCCCTCTCCCGTCTCCTAATCTCCTCTCCCCCCCGCCCGTCTCCTCCTCTCCCCTCTCCCGTCTCCTCTCCTCTCCCCCCGCCCATCTCCTCCTCTCCCCTCTCCTAATCTCCTCTCCCCCCGCCCGTCTCCTCCTCTCCCCATCTCCCCTCTCCCGTCTCCTAATCTCCTCTCCTCTCCCCCCTGCCCGTCTCCTCCTCTCCCCTCTCCTAATCTCCTCTCCCCCCCGCCCGTCTCCTCCTCTCCCCTCTCCTAATCTCCTCTCCCCCCCGCCTGTCTCCTCCTCTCCCCATCTCCCCTCTCCCGTCTCCTCCTCTCCTCTCCCCCAGCCCGTCTCCTAATCTCCTCTCCTCTCCCCCAGCCCGTCTCCTCCTCTCCCCTCTCCCGTCTCCTCCTCTTCTCCCGTCTCCTCCTCTTCTCACCTCTCCCGTCTCCTCCTCTTCTCACCTCTCCCGTCTACTCCTCTCCCCTCTCCCGTCTCCTTCTCTCCCCTCTCCCCCTCCTCTCCCGTCTCCCTCTCTCCCCTCTCCCTTCTCCTCCTCCTCTCCCGTCTCCTCCTCTCCCCTCTCCTCCCCTCTCCCGTCTCCTCCTCTCCCCTCTCACGTCTCCTCCTCTCCCGTCTCCTCCTCTCCCCTCTCACGTCTCCTCCTCTCCCCTCTCACGTCTCCTCCTCTTCTCACCTCTCCCGTCTACTCCTCTCCCCTCTCCCGTCTCCTTCTCTCCCCTCTCCCTTCTCCTCCTCCTCTCCCCTCTCCCGTCTCCTCCTCTCCCGTCTCACGTCTCCTCCTCTCCCCTCTTACGTCTCCTCCTCCTCTCCCCTCTCCCGTCTCCTCCCCTCCCCTCTCACGTCTCCTCCTCTCCCCTCTCGTCTCCTCCTCTCCCGTCTCCTCCTCCTCTCCCCTCTCACGTCTCCTCCTCCTCTCCCGTCTCCTCCTCTCATGTCTCCTCCTCTCCCCTCTCCTCCTCCTCCTCCTCCTCTCCCCCTCTTCTCCCCTCTCCCGTCTCCTCCTCTTCTCCCCTCTCCTCTCCCGTCTCCTCCTCTTCTCCCCTCTCCTCTCCCGTCTCCTCCTCTTCTCCCCCCCTCTCCCGTCTCCTCCTCTCCCGTCTCAACAGTCAGTCAGTCAGTCACAACACACACTAGACTACAGCTGTATTAGTCAATAAAGGGAGAAATGTGCATGTTCTGTCATCCTGTGAGCTCTCATCCCCCCCCAGTGCTCATCCCTGAGAGGGAGAACAGAGGTGTTTTGATTCAGTTGAACAGGGACAGAGGCTAATTCACGGGAAAGGAACAGAGCAGTCTCTGGTGAATGGAAGGAGGGGCACAGGTCAGGTTTCACCAGGTAACTCTACCTGCCACCTCGCCTGCCCACACCAAAGGAGAGAGGAAGATTTAGAGAAAGAGAGAGGGGGTGGTCAGAGAAAAGGAGAGAGGAAGATTTAGAGAAAGAGAGAGGGGGTGGTCAGAGAAAAGGAGAGAGGAAGATTTAGAGAAAGAGAGAGGGGGTGGTCAGAGAAAAGGAGAGAAATAAACAAACAGGTAGTGATTTATAGAGGACTGAACTAGATTGACGGATAGAGAGAGAAAAAGAAAGCCTGGGTGGAAAGAGAATGAAAACATAGCGAGAGGGAGAGGGGATAGAGGGGGTGGCAGTCTGTCTCACCCCCACCGTGGACAGCCAGCCAGGACCTGTCTCACCCCCACCGTGGACAGCCAGCCAGGACCTGTCTCACCCCCCACCGTGGAAAGGCAGCCAGGACCTGTCTCACCCCCCACCGTGGACAGGCAGCCAGGACCTGTCTCACCCCCCACCGTGGACAGCCAGCCAGGACCTGTCTCACCCTCCACCGTGGACAGCCAGCCAGGACCTGTCTCACCCCCCACCGTGGACAGCCAGCCAGGACCTGTCTCACCCCCCACCGTGGACAGCCAGGACCTGTCTCACCCCCCACCGTGGACAGCCAGGACCTGTCTCACCCCCCACCGTGGACAGCCAGCCAGGACCTGTCTCACCCTCACCATGGACAGCCAGAACCTGTCTCACCCCCACCATGGACAGCCAGGACTGAGTAACTGAGTAACACAGGTCATATATCACACTGCTGGGGGAAAATACACAGGGTTGGTTCCCTGGTCCTCAGGTAAACCTGTACTGAGTAACACAGGTCATATATCACACGTTTCTCAGCGTGACTGAATGTTTGTGCGGCTGTCTGAGTCTAACGGAGATGTGGGAATGACATCTGTTCATTGCTGGCCTTGGCAGTTGGGGGAGCGCGCGCACACACACACACACAGGGTTCCCAAGATAAAACATGCCAGCTGAGGTATCAGGACTATCAAAATACACAACCTCATTCATATATTAGTAAAGGAGCCAATACACACCCTCATTCATAAAGGAGCCAATACACACACATTCCTGTTTGAACACACAGCCGCAAACAGGCATCATGTGTGCACCGCGATTTAATAGTTATGTGTGGAATGGAAGGCACATACCGACAGGTCTCTGGTTAAAACAACCATAAAGCTCTCTCTGTCTGTCTGTGTCTGTGTGTGTGTGTGTGTGTGTGTGTGTGTGTGTGTAGCAGGAGATTCCTTACTTATTTCAAACCTCTTCACCTCTCATTCACCCTAGGAGTTAATACAATATCAGACTGTTCAAGGCTATAGGCTACAAGTCTAAACGTGTCATCACTATATGAAAACTCCACGAGACGAGAATTACAACTATTGTGAGATGTGTGAGACCTGAGTTCAGTAGAGAGACTGGAGAGGACTGACCTGAGTTCAGTAGAGACTGGAGAGGACTGACCTGAGTTCAGTAGAGACTGGAGAGGACTGACCTGAGTTCAGTAGAGAGACTGGAGAGGACTGACCTGAGTTCAGTAGAGAGACTGGAGAGGACTGACCTGAGTTCAGTAGAGAGACTGGAGAGGACTGGCCTGAGTTCAGTAGAGAGACTGGAGAGGACTGACCTGAGTTCAGTAGAGAGACTGGAGAGGACTGACCTGAGTTCAGTAGAGAGACTGGAGAGGACTGACCTGAGTTCAGTAGAGAGACTGGAGAGGACTGACCTGAGTTCAGTAGAGAGACTGGAGAGGACTGACCTGAGTTCAGTAGAGACTGGAGAGGACTGACCTGAGTTCAGTAGAGAGACTGGAGAGGACTGACATGAGTTCAGTAGAGAGACTGGAGAGGACTGACCTGAGTTCAGTAGAGAGACTGGTGAGGACTGACCTGAGTTCAGTAGAGAGACTGGAGAGGACTGACCTGAGTTCAGTAGAGAGACTGGAGAGGACTGACCTGAGTTTAGTAGAGAGACTGGAGAGGACTGACCTGACAATTCAAAACTCCTAACATTCAGACAACACACTGCTCTACCTCTAGCCCAGACCAGGGAACTGCCTCCGGCCCAGACCAGGGAACTGCCTCCGGCCCAGACCAGGGAACTGCCTCCGGCCCAGACCAGGGAACTGCCTCCGGCCCAGACCAGGGAACTGCCTCCGGCCCAGACCAGGGAACTGCCGCCGGCCCAGACCAGGGAACTGCCTCCGGCCCAGACCAGGGAACTGCCTCCGGCCCAGACCAGGGAACTGCCTCCGGCCCAGACCAGGGAACTGCCTCCGGCCCAGACCAGGGAACTGCCTCCAGCCCAGACCAGGGAACTGCCTCCAGCCCAGACCAGGGAACTGACTCCAGCCCAGACCAGGGAACTGCCTCCAGCCCAGACCAGGGAACTGCCTCCAGCCCAGACCAGGGAACAGCCTCTAGCCCAGACCAGGGAACTGCCTCCAGCCCAGACCAGGGAACTGACTCCAGCCCAGACCAGGGAACTGCCTCCAGCCCAGACCAGGGAACTGCCTCCAGCCCAGACCAGGGAACTGCCTCCAGCCCAGACCAGGGAACTGCCTCCAGCCCAGACCAGGAACAGCCTCTAGCCCAGACCAGGGAACAGCCTCTAGCCTAGACCAGGGAACTGCCTCTAGCCCAGACCAGGGCTGGCCAGGGAACTACCTCTAGCCCAGACCAGGGCTGGCCAGGGAACTACCTCCAGCCTAGACCAGGGAACTACCTCTAGCCCAGACCAAGGCTGGCCAGGGAACTACCTCTAGCCCAGAACAGGGCTGGCCAGGGAACTACCTCTAGCCCAGACCAGGGCTGGCCAGGGAACTAGAGGAAACAGAGACAGACAGAGTATCTGAGTAACAGAGACAGAGTATCTGAGTATCTGAGTAACAGAGACAGAGTATCTGAGTATCAGAGACAGACAGAGTATCTGAGTATCAGAGACAGACAGAGTATCTGAGTATCAGAGACAGACAGAGTATCTGAGTATCAGAGACAGACAGAGTATCTGAGTATCAGAGACAGACAGAGTATCTGAGTATCAGAGACAGACAGAGTATCTGAGTATCAGAGACAGACAGAGTATCTGAGTATCAGAGACAGACAGAGTATCTGAGTATCAGAGACAGACAGAGTATCTGAGTATCAGAGACAGACAGAGTATCTGAGTATCAGAGACAGACAGAGTATCTGAGTATCAGAGACAGACAGAGTATCTGAGTATCAGAGACAGACAGAGTATCTGAGTATCAGAGACAGACAGAGTATCTGAGTATCAGAGACAGACAGAGTATCTGAGTATCAGAGACAGACAGAGTATCTGAGTATCAGAGACAGACAGAGTATCTGAGTATCAGAGACAGACAGAGTATCTGAGTATCAGAGACAGACAGAGTATCTGAGTATCAGAGACAGACAGAGTATCTGAGTATCAGAGACAGACAGAGTATCTGAGTATCAGAGACAGACAGAGTATCTGTAGCCTGCAGTGAAAAACATAACAAACAATGACAGAGTGAGAGAGCAACAGCTGTGTGCCAGTCTCATAGTGCAGACAGAGACTCAACACAGAGTCAGTCTGCACACAACAACACTGCTCCAGCTGTCCGTCCTATTTCCTCTCATATGATGTCACTGTGATAGCCAAACTTGCTGACTGACCACCCCAACAGACCCTGGTAGAGAGACAAGCATTGAGCTCTCTCTCTCTCTCTCTCTCTCTCTCTCTCTCTCTCTCTCTCTCTCTCTCTCTCTCTCTCTCTCTCTCTCTCTCTCTCTCTCTCTCTCTCTCTCTCTCTCTCTCTCTCTCTCTCTCTCTCTCTCTCTCTCTCTCTCTCTCTCTCTCTCTCTTCTCTCTCTCTCTCTCTCTCTCTCTCTCTCTCTCTCTCTCTCCTCTCTCTCTCTCTCTCTCTCCTCTCTCTCTCTCTCTCTCTCTCTCTCTCTCTCTCTCTCTCTCTCTCTCTCTCTCTCTCTCTCTCTCTCTCTCTCCTGTCCTACAATAGTGTTTTTCAGCCTCTGTTCTGGCCTATAATAACACACAGTGAAAGACGAGATACAGGCCTCGCTAAAACGTGGAGAGGGGGTGAAGAGAGAGGGATGAAGGGGGGTACGCGGTAGGACGAAGGAGGGAGGTCAGTGTAAATCGTGGGAACATGTCAATTCAACAATGGGGTACTCTGCTAGGCAACCAGTCTCACAACGTGTAGCAACCACTGTAACAATGGGCTGGTCGCCGAGGGGGGATCTCTAACCCAGATCATACACTAGGCTACTACAGGGAGTGGTAAACAGCTCAAAACACACACACACACACACACACACAATAAATAGTACTTTTAAAGCCAGGAAGAAAAATAAATGACAATGATATATTTGACTTTGTACTGACTGAATGCTAAGTTAAGGACAGAACAGATCTGACTGCAACTTCAATTAGCTCGGAGGTGTGAAGTGAGAGGTGTCAAAGCCCTTGAGCCCAACAACGACAGGAGAGTTTCCCAGCCTCCCCTCACCCACCCAAACGCACAGGCCTTTGAAGGCCTCCTCTCAATCTCCCACAATACAACAGCCACAGGACCAGTTTGTTAGGACGTTGTAAAGGACCATTCACTGAAACTGATATATCTAGCTAACCTCCTTTTGTACATGGGGGGGGGGGGGGGGGGGGGGGGAAAGGGGGACAGAGACTTGTTAGCTAGCTAGGTGGGATTTTCTACAAGGAATCTGCCTCCCGAAAAAAGCTTCTCCCAAGCAGATACTGCACTGTTCACCGTCTGCCCTGGTCTGTCTCCCCTGTCTGGTACTGGTACCCCCACCACACTCCCCCCTCTCTCCCTGGTCTGTCTCCCCTGTCTGGTACAGGTACCCCCACCACACTCCCCCCTCTCTCCCTGGTCTGTCTCCCCTGTCTGGTACAGGTACCTCCACCACACTCCCCCCTCTCTCCCTGGCCTGTCTCCCCTGTCTGGTACAGGTACCCCCACCACACTCCCCCCTCTCTCCCTGGCCTGTCTCCCCTGTCTGTTACAGGTACCTCCACCACACTCACCCCTCTCTCCCTGGCCTGTCTCCCCTGTCTGGTACAGGTACCCCCACCACACTCCCCCCTCTCTCCCTGGCCTGTCTCCCCCTGTCAGGTACAGGTACCCCCATCATTCACATCCAGCACACACACACACACACTTACACACACCGCAGACTTTGGAAGGGTCTGAATTTTAGATAGGTTAATTAACTTGTGAAGCTTATTATGTGCGTCTATTCAGAAACTAGGCGGCAGGCGGCAGGTAGCCTAGTGGTTAGAGTGTTGGGCCAGTAACCAGCAGGTAGCCTAGTGGTTAGAGTGTTGGGCCAGTAACCAGCAGGTAGCCAAGTGGTTAGAGTGTTGGGCCAGTAACCAGCAGGTAGCCTAGTGGTTAGAGTGTTGGGCCAGTAACCAGCAGGTAGCCAAGTGGTTAGAGTGTTGGGCCAGTAACCAGCAGGTAGCCTAGTGGTTAGAGTGTTGGGCCAGTAACCAGCAGGTAGCCAAGTGGTTAGAGTGTTGGGCCAGTAACCAGCAGGTAGCCTAGTGGTTAGAGTGTTGGGCCAGTAACCAGCAGGTAGCCAAGTGGTTAGAGTGCTGGGCCAGTAACCAGCAGGGAGACTAGTGGTTAGAGTGTTGGGCCAGTAACCAGCAGGTAGCCAAGTGGTTAGAGTGTTGGGCCAGTAACCAGCAGGTAGCCTAGTGGTTAGAGTGTTGGGCCAGTAACCAGCAGGTAGCCAAGTGGTTAGAGTGTTGGGCCAGTAACCAGCAGGTAGCCTAGTGGTTAGAGTGTTGGGCCAGTAACCAGCAGGTAGCCAAGTGGTTAGAGTGCTGGGCCAGTAACCAGCAGGGAGACTAGTGGTTAGAGTGTTGGGCCAGTAACCAGCAGGTAGCCTAGTGGTTAGTGTTGGGCCAGTAACCAGCAGGTAGCCTAGTGGTTAGAGTGTTGGGCCAGTAACCAGCAGGGAGACTAGTGGTTAGTGTTGGGCCAGTAACCAGCAGGTAGCCTAGTGGTTAGTGTTGGGCCAGTAACCAGCAGGTAGCCTAGTGGTTAGTGTTGGGCCAGTAACCAGCAGGTATCCTAGTGGTTAGTGTCGGGCCAGTAACCAGCAGGGAGACTAGTGGTTAGTGTTGGGCCAGTAACCAGCAGGTAGCCTAGTGGTTAGTGTTGGGCCAGTAACCAGCAGGTAGCCTAGTGGTTAGTGTTGGGCCAGTAACCAGCAGGTATCCTAGTGGTTAGTGTTGGGCCAGTAACCAGCAGGGAGACTAGTGGTTAGTGTTGGGCCAGTAGCCAGCAGGTAGCCTAGTGGTTAGTGTTGGGCCAGTAACCAGCAGGTAGCCTAGTGGTTAGTGTTGGGCCAGTAACCAGCAGGTAGCCTAGTGGTTAGAGCGTTGGGCCAGTAACCAGCAGGTAGCCTAGTGGTTAGTGTTGAGCCAGTAACCAGCAGGTAGTCTAGTGGTTAGAGTGTTGGGCCAGTAACCAGCAGGTAGCCTAGTGGTTAGAGTGTTGGGCCAGTAACCAGCAGGTAGCCTAGTGGTTAGAGTGTTGGGCCAGTAACCAGCAGGTAGTCTAGTGGTTAGAGTATTGTGCCAGTAACCAGCAGGTAGCCAAGTGGTTAGTGTTGGGCCAGTAACCAGCAGGGAGACTAGTGGTTAGAGTGTTGGGTCAGTAACCAGCAGGTAGCCTAGTGGTTAGAGTGTTGGGCCAGTAACCAGCAGGTAGCCTAGTGGTTAGAGTGTTGGGCCAGTAACCAGCAGGTAGCCAAGTGGTTAGAGTGTTGGGCCAGTAACCAGCAGGTAGCCTAGTGGTTAGAGTGTTGGGCCAGTAACCAGAAGGTAGCCTAGTGGTTAGAGTGTTGGGCCAGTAACCAGCAGGTAGCCAAGTGGTTAGAGTGCTGGGCCAGTAACCAGCAGGGAGACTAGTGGTTAGAGTGTTGGGCCAGTAACCAGCAGGTAGCCTAGTGGTTAGAGTGTTGGGCCAGTAACCAGCAGGTAGCCAAGTGGTTAGAGTGCTGGGCCAGTAACCAGCAGGGAGACTAGTGGTTAGAGTGTTGGGCCAGTAACCAGCAGGTAGCCAAGTGGTTAGAGTGTTGGGCCAGTAACCAGCAGGTAGCCTAGTGGTTAGAGTGTTGGGCCAGTAACCAGCAGGTAGCCAAGTGGTTAGAGTGCTGGGCCAGTAACCAGCAGGGAGACTAGTGGTTAGAGTGTTGGGCCAGTAACCAGCAGGTAGCCTAGTGGTTAGTGTTGGGCCAGTAACCAGCAGGTAGCCTAGTGGTTAGAGTGTTGGGCCAGTAACCAGCAGGGAGACTAGTGGTTAGTGTTGGGCCAGTAACCAGCAGGTAGCCTAGTGGTTAGTGTTGGGCCAGTAACCAGCAGGTAGCCTAGTGGTTAGTGTTGGGCCAGTAACCAGCAGGTATCCTAGTGGTTAGTGTCGGGCCAGTAACCAGCAGGGAGACTAGTGGTTAGTGTTGGGCCAGTAACCAGCAGGTAGCCTAGTGGTTAGTGTTGGGCCAGTAACCAGCAGGTAGCCTAGTGGTTAGTGTTGGGCCAGTAACCAGCAGGTATCCTAGTGGTTAGTGTTGGGCCAGTAACCAGCAGGGAGACTAGTGGTTAGTGTTGGGCCAGTAGCCAGCAGGTAGCCTAGTGGTTAGTGTTGGGCCAGTAACCTGCAGGTAGCCTAGTGGTTAGAGCGTTGGGCCAGTAACCAGCAGGTAGCCTAGTGGTTAGTGTTGAGCCAGTAACCAGCAGGTAGTCTAGTGGTTAGAGTGTTGGGCCAGTAACCAGCAGGTAGCCTAGTGGTTAGAGTGTTGGGCCAGTAACCAGCAGGTAGCCTAGTGGTTAGAGTGTTGGGCCAGTAACCAGCAGGTAGTCTAGTGGTTAGAGTATTGTGCCAGTAACCAGCAGGTAGCCAAGTGGTTAGTGTTGGGCCAGTAACCAGCAGGTAGCCTAGTGGTTAGAGTGTTGGGCCAGTAACCAGCAGGTAGCCTAGTGGTTAGAGTATTGGGCCAGTAACCAGCAGGTAGCCTAGTGGTTAGAGTGTTGGGCCAGTAACCAGCAGGTAGCCTAGTGGTTAGAGTGTTGGGCCAGTAACCAGCAGGTAGCCAAGTGGTTAGAGTGTTGGGCCAGTAACCAGCAGGTAGCCTCGTGGTTAGAGTGTTGGGCCAGTAACCAGCAGGTAGCCAAGTGGTTAGTGTTGGGCCAGTAACCAGCAGGTAGCCAAGTGGTTAGAGTGTTGGGCCAGTAACCAGCAGGTAGCCAAGTGGTTAGTGTTGGGCCAGTAACCAGCAGGTAGCCTAGTGGTTAGAGTGTTGGGCCAGTAACCAGCAGGTAGCCTAGTGGTTAGAGTATTGGGCCAGTAACCAGCAGGTAGCCTAGTGGTTAGAGTGTTGGGCCAGTAACCAGCAGGTAGCCTAGTGGTTAGAGTGTTGGGCCAGTAACCAGCAGGTAGCCAAGTGGTTAGAGTGTTGGGCCAGTAACCAGCAGGTAGCCTCGTGGTTAGAGTGTTGGGCCAGTAACCAGCAGGTAGCCAAGTGGTTAGTGTTGGGCCAGTAACCAGCAGGTAGCCAAGTGGTTAGAGTGTTGGGCCAGTAACCAGCAGGTAGCCAAGTGGTTAGTGTTGGGCCAGTAACCAGCAGGTAGCCAAGAGGTTAGAGTGTTGGGCCAGTAACCAGCAGGTAGCCTAGTGGTTAGAGCATTGGACTAGTAACCGAAAGGTTGCTGGATCAAATCCCCGAGCTGACAAGGTAAAAATCTGTCGTTCTGCCCCTGAACAGGCAGTTAACCCACTGTTCCCTGGTAGGCCGTTATTGAAAATAAGAATTTGTTCTTAATTGACTTCCTTAGTTAAATAAAGGTTGAATAAAAACATTAAAACATTTTTTTAGTAAGTATCAATTTATATTTATTTAAGACTTTTATGGCCTACTGGACTCATAGACATGTACTTTCTCAAGTTATCTTGTTGGGGCGAGTGACTCCTTGAAGCCCCAAGCCATTAATATTTAATTTTTTTGTTGTTGAATTTGACCCCTTTTTCTCCCCAATTTCATGGTATCCAATTATTAGTAGTTACTATCTTGTCTCATCGCTACAACTCCCGTACGGACTCGGGAGAGACGAAGGTTGAAAGCCATGCGTCCTCCGATACACAACCCAACCAAGCCGCACTGCTTCTTAACACAGCGCGCATCCAACCCGGAAGCCAGCCGCACCAATGTGTCGGAGGAAACACCATGCACCAGGCGACCTTGGTTAGCGTGCACTGTGCCCGGCCCGCCACAGGAGTCGCTAGTGCGCGATGAGACAAGGATATCCCAACCGGCCAAACCCTCCCTAACCCGGACAACGCTAGGCCAATTGTGCCTCGCCCCATGGACCAAATACTTTTGGGCATGTAGTGTATATCTGTAGTGTATATCTGTAGTGTATATCTGTAGTGTATATCTGTAGTGTATATCTGTAGTGTATATCTGTAGTGTATATCTGTAGTGTATATCTGTAGTATATATCTGTAGTCTATATCTGTAGTGTATTTCTGTAGTGTATATCTGTAGTGTATATCTGTAGTGTATATCTGTAGTGTATATCTGTAGTATATATCTGTAGTGTATATCTGTAGTATATATCTGTAGTGTATATCTGTAGTGTATATCTGTAGTCTATATCTGTAGTGTATATCTGTAGTCTATATCTGTAGTGTATATCTGTAGTCTATATCTGTAGTGTATATCTGTAGTGTATATCTGTAGTGTATATCTGTAGTGTATATCTGTAGTGTATATCTGTAGTGTATATCTGTAGTGTATTTCTGTAGTGTATATCTGTAGTGTATATCTGTAGTGTATATCTGTAGTCTATATCTGTAGTGTATATCTGTAGTGTATATCTGTAGTGTATATCTGTAGTGTATATCTGTAGTCTATATCTGTAGTGTATTTCTGTAGTGTATATCTGTAGTGTATATCTGTAGTATATATCTGTAGTGTATATCTGTAGTGTATATCTGTAGTGTATATCTGTAGTGTATATCTGTAGTGTATATCTGTAGTGTATATCTGTAGTGTATATCTGTAGTGTATATCTGTAGTCTATATCTGTAGTGTATTTCTGTAGTGTATATCTGTAGTGTATATCTGTAGTGTATATCTGTAGTGTATATCTGTAGTGTATATCTGTAGTGTATATCTGTAGTGTATATCTGTAGTGTATATCTGTAGTGTATATCTGTAGTGTATATTTGTAGTGTATATCTGTAGTGTATATCTGTAGTGTATATCTGTAGTGTATATCTGTAGTGTATATCTGTAGTGTATATCTGTAGTGTATATCTGTAGTGTATATCTGTAGTGTATATTTGCTACTGCTCAACAACAATAAAAACTCAGGCGACCAACAGCCTATCGACCAAACAATCGACCAGTCTAATAATTGGATGCAGATTCGTTTAGCTAAGAGGCCTTTGACTAGTAGATGAAGTTAATGTTATGTTTATGCTAGGTGTCTACAGAGGTAAGAGCTGTAGAGAATGTGATTCAGAAGGGAGGTTTACCTAAACAGATAGAGGAATGAGGGAGATCTGGCCTTGTAGTGTGTGTGTGTGTGTGTGTGTGTGTGTGTGTGTGTGTGTGTGTGTGTGTGTGTCGGCAAACGCGTGCTGACAAAGGAAGTAAACTGAACACGCCCTTTAAATAAAGACCAGTAATTGGCAGGCGTCTGTGTGTGAGTGAGACACGACTAAAGGTCTACAGCCAGGACAAGAACCAGAGACAGAGGGGGGGAGAAAGAGAGAGAGAGAGAGAGACGGTAGGCTTCAAGGGGACTCCTACAGCACGTACACCTATAGCTCATCTCTTGGCAGTAGTACTGTAGATTACTTTATCACTGACCTCAACCCAGAGTCTCTCAAGAGCGTTCACAGTCAGCTCACTGACACCCCTATCAGACCACAGCAAAATCCTAGACAACTTCCTGGACAAAATGTTTCCCTGCAATAGTGAAGGTGTAAACTTAGCAGTAGAAACGGTATATTTGACATAGCAGCTAACATATCAAATTCAAAAGGAAAACCTAAGAAAATTAACAGCAATTAGAAACGATGAAGAGAGCAAAAAAACTAAAGAAAGAAATTGAGAAAACTATCTAACCAAAAACAAACAACCAGAACTAACCCAAATGAGAGAATGGTTGTGGGTGATGTAAAACTACTGCCCAAAATAATCCAAATAGACTGCTATGACATTGCAAAGTGGTTAGAGCGTTGGGCCTGTAACCGAAAGGTTGCTGGATCGAATCCCCGAACTGACAAGGTAAAATCTGTCATTCTGCCCTTGAGCAGTGAAAACACTGGTCCCCTGGTGCCAAAGACTTGGATGTTGATGAAGGCAGCCCCCCCCCCCCCCACACCTCTCTGATTCAGAGGGTTTGCGCTAAATGCGTGAGGCACATTTCAGTTGTACAACTGACTACGTATCCCCCTTGTCCCTCCCCCTTGTCCCTCTCCTTGTCCCTCCCCCTTGTCCCTCTCCTTGTCCCTGTCACTCTCCTTGTTCCTCTCCCTCTCCCTGTCCCTCTCCTTTGTCCCTGTCCCTCTCCTTGTTCCTCTCCCTCTCCTTGTTCCTCTCCCTCTCCCTTGTCTCTCTCCCTTGTCTCTCTCCCTTGTCTCTCTCCCTTGTCTCTCTCCCTTGTCTCTCTCCCTTGTCTCTCTCCCTTGTCTCTCTCCCTTGTCCCTCTCCCTTGTCCCTCTCCCTTGTCCCTCTCCCTTGTCCCTGTCCCTCTCCTTGTCCCTGTCACCCTCCTTGTTCCTCTCCCTCTCCCTGTCCCTCTCCTTGTCCCTCTCCCTCTCCTTGTTCCTTGTCCCTCTCCCTGCCCATCTCCCTGTCCTTCTCCCTCTCCCTCTCCTTGTTCCCCTCCTTGTCCCTCTCCTTCTCCTTTTCCCTCTCCTTGTCCCTGTCCCTCTCCTTTGTCCCTCTCATTTGTCCCTCTCCCTTGTCCCTCTCCCTTGTCTCTCTCCCTTGTCTCTCTCCCTTGTCTCTCTCCCTTGTCTCTCTCCCTTGTCCCTCTCCCTTGTCCCTCTCCCTTGTCCCTCTCCCTTGTCCCTCTCCCTTGTCCCTCTCCCTTGTCCCTCTCCCTTGTCCCTCTCCCTTGTCTCTCTCCCTTGTCCCTCTCCTTGTCCCTGTCACCCTCCTTGTTCCTCTCCCTCTCCCTCTCCCTCTCCTTGTTCCTGTCCCTCTCCTTGTCCCTCTCCCTGTCCCTCTCCTTGTCCCTCTCCCTGTCCCTCTCCCTGTCCCTCTCCTTGTCCCTCTCCCTGCCCATCTCCCTGTCCTTCTCCCTCTCCCTCTCCTTGTTCCTCTCCTTGTCCCTCTCTCTCCCTTGTCTCTCTCCCTTGTCCCTCTCCCTTGTCCCTCTCCCTTGTCCCTCTCCCTTGTCCCTCTCCCTTGTCCCTCTCCCTTGTCCCTCTCCCTTGTCTCTCTCCCTTGTCCCTCTCCTTGTCCCTGTCACCCTCCTTGTTCCTCTCCCTCTCCCTCTCCCTCTCCTTGTTCCTGTCCCTCTCCTTGTCCCTCTCCCTGTCCCTCTCCTTGTCCCTCTCCCTGTCCCTCTCCCTGTCCCTCTCCTTGTCCCTCTCCCTGCCCATCTCCCTGTCCTTCTCCCTCTCCCTCTCCCTGTCCCTCTCCCTGTATAGTCAGTGTTTGCGGGGTAAACATTATTCCATTACAGACAGGAATGTAAAAGGCAAGCTCAGCTGTTTTCTACTGTGGGTCATTACCCTGAGAGTCTTAATGAGGTGAGGAGGGAAGGCTATAGACTCTGATACCAGGGGACTTTGATCAGTGTGTGAGTGTGTGAGTGAGAGAGAGAGCTGGTCCTGGGGCTCTAGTCACAAACACACCCCACAGAGCCCCAGGACAGCAGCACAATTAGACCCAACCAAATCATGAGAAAACAAAAGATAATTACTTGACACATTGGAAAGAATTAACAAAAAAACTGAGCAAACTAGAATGCTATTTGGCCCTAAACAGAGAGTACACAGAGGCAGAATACCTGACCACTGTGACTGACCCAAACTTAAGGAAAGCTTTGACTATGTACAGACTTAGTGAGCATAGCCTTGCTATTGAGAAAGGCCGCCGTAGGCAGACATGGCTCTCAAGAGAAGACAGGCTATGCGCTCACTGCCCACAAAATTAGGTGGAAACTGAGCTGCACTTCCTAACCTCCTGCCAAATGTATGACCATATTAGAGAGACATATTTCCCTCAGATTACACAGATCCACAAAGAATTAGAAAACAAACCCAATTTTAATAAACTCCCATATCTACTGGGTGAAATTCCACAGTGTGCCATCACAGCAGCAAGATTTGTGACCTGTTGCCACAAGAAAAGGGCAACCAGTGAAGAACAAACAACATTGTAAATACAACCCATATTTATACTTATTTATTTTCCCTTATGTACTTTAACTATTTGTACATCATTACAACACTGTATATATAATATGACATTTGAAATGTCTTTATTCTGTTGGAACTGTTGTGAGTGTAATGTCTACTGTTTATTTTATATTGTTTACTTCACTTTTGTATATTATCTACCTCACTTGCTTTGGCAATGTTAACACGTGTTTAACATGCCAATAAAGCCCCTTGAATTGAATTGAGAGAAAGAAAATGGGTCTCTATAGAGTGAGCGCAGACTTTGATCTGAGTGAGGCCTGCCTCTGACGCCCATCCCATCAGATGTACTGAGGGACATAAACAAACATGTTTCTGATGGAACACACACACACACATGCCCACACACTCCCAGGGGACATCATATTTGACCCCACCTGACAGAAGGGTGACGTGATAACAGGAAAATATGTAGAAAACAAAGACAGGAGACAGACAGCAGGAGAGAAAGACAGGAGAGACAGACAGCAGGATAGAAAGACAGGAGAGAGACAGACAGCAGGATAGAAAGACAGGAGAGAGACAGACAGCAGGATAGAACGACAGGAGAGACAGACAGCAGGATGGAAAGACAGGAGAGAGACAGACAGCAGGATGGAAAGACAGGAGAGAGACAGACAGCAGGATAGAAAGACAGGAGAGACAGACAGCAGGATAGAAAGACAGGAGAGAGACAGACAGCAGGAGAGAAAGACAGGAGAGACAGACAGCAGGATGGAAAGACAGGAGAGAGACAGACAGCAGGAGAGAAAGACAGCAGAGAGACAGACAGCAGGAGAGAAAGACAGGAGAGACAGACATCAGGAGAGCAAGACAGGAGAGAGACAGACAGCAGGATAGAAAGACAGGAGAGACAGACAGCAGGAGAGCAAGACAGGAGAGAGACAGACAGCAGGAGAGCAAGACAGGAGAGAGACAGACAGCAGGATACAAAGACAGGAGAGACAGACAGCAGGATAGAAAGACAGTAGAGAGACAGACAGCAGGAGAGAAAGACAGGAGAGAGACAGACATGAGAGAGACAGACAGCAGGAGAGAAAGACAGGAGACAGACAGCAGGATAGAAAGACAGGAGAGAGACAGACAGCAGGAGAGAAAGACAGGAGACAGACAGCAGGAGAGAAAGACAGGAGAGACAGACAGCAGGATGGAAAGACAGGAGAGAGACAGACAGCAGGAGAGAAAGACAGCAGGAGAGAAAGACAGGAGAGACAGACAGCAGGAGAGCAAGACAGGAGAGAGACAGACAGCAGGATAGAAAGACAGGAGAGACAGACAGCAGGAGAGCAAGACAGGAGAGAGACAGAGAGCAGGAGAGCAAGACAGGAGAGAGACAGACAGCAGGATAGAAAGACAGGAGAGAGACAGACAGCAGGAGAGAAAGACAGGAGAGAGACAGACAGCAGGAGAGAAAGACAGGAGAGAGACAGACAGCAGGATAGAAAGACAGGAGAGAGACAGACAGCAGGATAGAAAGACAGGAGACAGACAGCAGGATAGAAAGACAGGAGACAGACAGCAGGAGAGAAAGACAGGAGAAACAGACAGCAGGATACAAAGACAGGAGAGACAGACAGCAGGAGAGAAAGACAGGAGAGAGACAGCAGGATAGAAAGACAGGAGAGCGACAGACAGCAGGAGAGAAAGACAGCAGAGAGAGAGACAGCAGGATAGAAAGACAGCAGAGAGACAGACAGCAGAATAGACAGACAGGAGAGAGACAGACAGCAGGATAGAAAGACAGGAGAGATAGACAGCAGGATAGAAAGACAGGAGAGAGACAGCAGGATAGAAAGACAGGAGAGACAGACAGCAGAAGAGAAAGACAGGAGAGACAGACAGCAGGATAGAAAGACAGGAGAGAGACAGACAGCAGGATACAAAGACAGGAGAGAGACAGACAGCATGATAGAAAGACAGGAGAGAGACAGACAGCAGGATAGAAAGACAGGAGAGACAGACAGCAGGATAGAAAGACAGGAGAGAGACAGTAGGATAGAAAGACAGGAGAGAGACAGACAGCAGAAGAGAAAGACAGGAAAGACAGACAGCAGGATACAAAGACAGGAGAGAGACAGACAGCAGGAGAGAAAGACAGGAGAGAGACAGACAGCAGGATAGAAAGACAAGAGAGAGACAGACAGCAGGATAGAAAGACAGGAGAGACAGACAGCAGGATACAAAGACAGGAGAGACAGACAGCAGGATAGAAAAACAGGGGAGACAGACAGCAGGTTAGAATGACAGGGGAGACAGACAGCAGGATAGAAAGACAGCAGAGACAGACAGCAGGATAGAAAGACAGACAGCAGGATAGAAAGACAGACAGCAGGATAGAAAGACAGACAGCAGGATAGAAAGACAGGAGAGAGACAGACAGCAGGATAGAAAGACAGGAGAGAGACAGACAGCAGGATAGAAAGACAGGAGAGAGACAGACAGCAGGATAGAAAGACAGGAGAGAGACAGACAGCAGGATAGAAAGACAGGAGAGAGACAGACAGCAGGACAGAAAGACAGGAGAGAGACAGACAGCAGGACAGAAAGACAGGAGACAGACAGACAGCAGGACAGAAAGACAGGAGAGAGACAGACAGCAGAACAGAAAGACAGGAGAGAGAGACAGACAGCAGGATAGAAAGACAGAAGAGAGACAGACAGCAGGATACAAAGACAGGAGAGAGACAGACAACAGGATAGAAAGACAGGAGAGAGACAGACAGCAGGATAGAAAGACAGGAGAGAGACAGACAGCAGGATAGAAAGACAGGAGAGAGACAGACAGCAGGATAGAAAGACAGGAGAGACAGACAGCAGGATAGAAAGACAGACAGCAGGAGAGAAAGACAGGAGAGAGACAGACAGCAGGATAGAAAGACAGGAGAGAGACAGACAGCAGGATAGAAAGACAGGAGAGAGACAAACAGCAGGATAGTAAGACAGGAGAGACCGACAGCAGGATAGAACGACAGACAGCAGGAGAGAAAGACAGGAGACAGACAGCAGGATAGAAAGACAGGAGAGAGAGACAGACAGCAGGATAGAAAGACAGGAGAGACAGACAGCAGGATAGAAATATACGAGAGACAGACAGCAGGACAGAAAGACAGACAGCAGGATAGAAAGATAGGAGAGACAGACAGGATAGAAAGACAGGAGAGACAAACAGCAGGAGAGAAAGACAGACAGCAGGATAGAAAGATAGGAGAGAGAGAAAGCAAGATAGAAAGACAGGAGAGAGAGAAAGCAAGATAGAAAGACAGGAGAGAGACAGACAGCAGGATAGAAAGACAGGAGAGACAGACAGCAGGACAGAAAGCAGGATAGAAAGACAGGAGAGACAGACAGGATAGAAAGACAGGAGAGACAAACAGCAGGAGAGAAAGACAGACAGCAGGATAGAAAGACAGGAGAGACAGACAGCAGGATACAAAGACAGGAGAGACAGACAGCAGGATACAAAGACAGGAGAGACAGACAGCAGGATAGAAAGACAGGAGAGACAGACAGCAGGATAGAAAGACAGGAGAGACAGACAGCAGGACAGAAAGCAGGATAGAAAGACAGGAGAGACAGACAGCAGGATAGAAAGACAGGAGAGAGACAGTAGGATAGAAAGACAGGAGAGAGACAGACAGCAGAAGAGAAAGACAGGAAAGACAGACAGCAGGATACAAAGACAGGAGAGAGACAGACAGCAGGAGAGAAAGACAGGAGAGAGACAGACAGCAGGATAGAAAGACAAGAGAGAGACAGACAGCAGGATAGAAAGACAGGAGAGACAGACAGCAGGATACAAAGACAGGAGAGACAGACAGCAGGATAGAAAAACAGGGGAGACAGACAGCAGGTTAGAATGACAGGGGAGACAGACAGCAGGATAGAAAGACAGCAGAGACAGACAGCAGGATAGAAAGACAGACAGCAGGATAGAAAGACAGACAGCAGGATAGAAAGACAGACAGCAGGATAGAAAGACAGGAGAGAGACAGACAGCAGGATAGAAAGACAGGAGAGAGACAGACAGCAGGATAGAAAGACAGGAGAGAGACAGACAGCAGGATAGAAAGACAGGAGAGAGACAGACAGCAGGATAGAAAGACAGGAGAGAGACAGACAGCAGGACAGAAAGACAGGAGAGAGACAGACAGCAGGACAGAAAGACAGGAGACAGACAGACAGCAGGACAGAAAGACAGGAGAGAGACAGACAGCAGAACAGAAAGACAGGAGAGAGAGACAGACAGCAGGATAGAAAGACAGAAGAGAGACAGACAGCAGGATACAAAGACAGGAGAGAGACAGACAACAGGATAGAAAGACAGGAGAGAGACAGACAGCAGGATAGAAAGACAGGAGAGAGACAGACAGCAGGATAGAAAGACAGGAGAGAGACAGACAGCAGGATAGAAAGACAGGAGAGACAGACAGCAGGATAGAAAGACAGACAGCAGGAGAGAAAGACAGGAGAGAGACAGACAGCAGGATAGAAAGACAGGAGAGAGACAGACAGCAGGATAGAAAGACAGGAGAGAGACAAACAGCAGGATAGTAAGACAGGAGAGACCGACAGCAGGATAGAACGACAGACAGCAGGAGAGAAAGACAGGAGACAGACAGCAGGATAGAAAGACAGGAGAGAGACAGACAGCAGGATAGAAAGACAGGAGAGACAGACAGCAGGATAGAAATATACGAGAGACAGACAGCAGGACAGAAAGACAGACAGCAGGATAGAAAGATAGGAGAGACAGACAGGATAGAAAGACAGGAGAGACAAACAGCAGGAGAGAAAGACAGACAGCAGGATAGAAAGATAGGAGAGAGAGAAAGCAAGATAGAAAGACAGGAGAGAGAGAAAGCAAGATAGAAAGACAGGAGAGAGACAGACAGCAGGATAGAAAGACAGGAGAGACAGACAGCAGGACAGAAAGCAGGATAGAAAGACAGGAGAGACAGACAGGATAGAAAGACAGGAGAGACAAACAGCAGGAGAGAAAGACAGACAGCAGGATAGAAAGACAGGAGAGACAGACAGCAGGATACAAAGACAGGAGAGACAGACAGCAGGATACAAAGACAGGAGAGACAGACAGCAGGATAGAAAGACAGGAGAGACAGACAGCAGGATAGAAAGACAGGAGGGACAGACAGCAGGATAGAAAGACAGGAGGGACAGACAGCAGGATAGAAAGACAGGAGAGACAGACAGCAGGATAGAAAGACAGGAGGGACAGACAGCAGGATAGAAAGACAGGAGACAGACAGCAGGAGAGAACCTCAGTGGCTTCTGATGGTGAAGACATAAGACTCAGATAGGACCTAGCTCACAGAGAGAGAGAGAAAGAGAAAGAGGAGAAAAAGAGAGAGCGAGAGAGAAAAAGAGAGAGAGAGAGGGAGAGAGAGGAAAAGAGAGAGAGAGAGAAAGAGAGAAAAAGAGAGAGGAGAAAAAAAGAGAGAGAGAGAGGGAGAGAGAGAGAGAAAGAGAGAAAAAGAGAGAGGAGAAAAAAAGAGAGAGAGAGAGGGAGAGGGAGAAAAAGAGAGAGAGAAAAAGAGACCCTTATAGGACCCAGCTCAGAGAGAAGGACCCATATAGAACCCAGCTCAGAGAGAAGGACCCAGATCGGAGAAATAGAGAGGAAAACAAACACAGATACACAACGGTCAAGGGTCGCACACTAGAAGGTGACACTTACATTAGCTCCACCCCCAGGACCATGGGCACCTTGTCTCCGGAATGGTTGCTACGGAAACGCAGGCGGAAGAGGTGGCTGGCCCCGGGATGCCGTGATGTCAGCATTCCAGCGGTGGTTCTGATGGGTGATAGGTTGATATCCTGAGCCTGGCAGGGTCCCACCCAGATATGGTCCCTCAGAGCATAGTCTATCACTGCATAGCTGTCTTCACTGAGGGAGGGGGAGAGAGGAGGGAGGGAGGGCGAGAAGGAGAGAGAGGGAAGAAGAGGGAGAGAGGGAGGGTGGCAGAGCAGAGGGAGAGCAGAGGGAGAGAGACATCAATTAGCCCCACAACTGAAACACCTCTACCACAATTCAGTCCCTGCTTTACTTCCTGGTAGTAATTAGGTAGTGTTTGCTGTCGGGCTGGGATTTGCCAGGGACCCAATGATACGATATTATCACGACACTTAGGTGCTGATACAATATGTATTGTGATTCTGATGATTCTATATGTATTGTGATTCTGATGATTCTATATGTATTGTGATTCTGATGATTCTATATGTATTGTGATTCTGATGATTCTATATGTATTGTGATTCTGATGATTCTATATGTATTGTGATTCTGATGATTCTATATGTATTGTGATTCTGATGATTCTATATGTATTGTGATTCTGATGATTCTATATGCATTGTGATTCTGATGATTCTATATGCATTGTGATTCTGATGATTCTATATGTATTGTGATTCTGATGATTCTATATGTATTGTGATTCTATATGTATTGTGATTCTGATGATTCTATATGTATTGTGATTCTGATGATTCTATATGTATTGTGATTCTGATGATTCTATATGCATTGTGATTCTGATGATTCTATATGTATTGTGATTCTGATGATTCTATATGTATTGTGATTCTGATGATTCTATATGTATTGTGATTCTGATGATTCTATATGTATTGTGATTCTGATGATTCTATATGTATTGTGATTCTGATGATTCTATATGTATTGTGATTCTGATGATTCTATATGCATTGTGATTCTGATGATTCTATATGTATTGTGATTCTGATGATTCTATATGTATTGTGATTCTGATGATTCTATATGCATTGTGATTCTGATGATTCTATATGTATTGTGATTCTGATGATTCTATATGTATTGTGATTCTGATGATTCTATATGCATTGTGATTCTGATGATTCTATATGCATTGTGATTCTGATGATTCTATATGTATTGTGATTCTGATGATTCTATATGTATTGTGATTCTGATGATTCTATATGCATTGTGATTCTGATGATTCTATATGTATTGTGATTCTGATTACTCTATATGTATTGTGATTCTGATGATTCTATATGTATTGTGATTCTGATGATTCTATATGTATTGTGATTCTGATGATTCTATATGTATTGTGATTCTGATGATTCTATATGTATTGTGATTCTGATGATTCTATATGCATTGTGATTCTGATGATTCTATATGTATTGTGATTCTGATGATTCTATATGTATTGTGATTCTGATGATTCTATATGTATTGTGATTCTGATGATTCTATATGTATTGTGATTCTGATGATTCTATATGCATTGTGATTCTGATGATTCTATATGCATTGTGATTCTGATGATTCTATATGTATTGTGATTCTGATGATTCTATATGCATTGTGATTCTGATAATTCTATATGTATTGTGATTCTGATGATTCTATATGTATTGTGATTCTGATGATTCTATATGTATTGTGATTCTGATGATTCTATATGTATTGTGATTCTGATGATTCTATATGTATTGTGATTCTGATGATTCTATATGTATTGTGATTCTGATGATTCTATATGTTTTGTGATTCTATATGTATTGTGATTCTGATGATTCTATATGTATTGTGATTCTGATGATTCTATATGCATTGTGATTCTGATGATTCTATATGCATTGTGATTCTGATGATTCTATATGTATTGTGATTCTGATGATTCTATATGTATTGTGATTCTGATGATTCTATATGTATTGTGATTCTGATGATTCTATATGTATTGTGATTCTGATGATTCTATATGCATTCGGATTCTGATGATTCTATATGTATTGTGATTCTGATGATTCTATATGTATTGTGATTCTGATGATTCTATATGTATTGTGATTCTGATGATTCTATATGCATTGTGATTCTGATGATTCTATATGCATTGTGATTCTGATGATTCTATATGCATTGTGATTCTGATGATTCTATATGTATTGTGATTCTGATGATTCTATATGTATTGTGATTCTGATGATTCTATATGTATTGTGATTCTGATGATTCTATATGTATTGTGATTCTGATGATTCTATATGCATTGTGATTCTGATGATTCTATATGTATTGTGATTCTGATGATTCTATATGTATTGTGATTCTGATGATTCTATATGCATTGTGATTCTGATGATTCTATATGCATTGTGATTCTGATGATTCTATATGTATTGTGATTCTGATGATTCTATATGTATTGTGATTCTGATGATTCTATATGTATTGTGATTCTGATGATTCTATATGTATTGTGATTCTGATGATTCTATATGTATTGTGATTCTGATGATTCTATTTGTATTGTGATTCTATATGTATTGTGATTCTGATGATTCTATATGTATTGTGATTCTGATGATTCTATATGTATTGTGATTCTGATGATTCTATATGCATTGTGATTCTGATGATTCTATATGCATTGTGATTCTGATGATTCTATATGTATTGTGATTCTGATGATTCTATATGTATTGTGATTCTGATGATTCTATATGTATTGTGACTCTGATGATTCTATTTGTATTGTGATTCTATATGTATTGTGATTCTGATGATTCTATATGTATTTTGATTCTGATGATTCTATATGTATTGTGATTCTATATGTATTGTGATTCTGATGATTCTATATGTATTGTGATTCTGATGATTCTATATGTATTTTGATTCTGATGATTCTATATGTATTTTGATTCTGATGATTCTATATGTATTTTGATTCTGATGATTCTATATGTATTGTGATTCTGATGATTCTATATGCATTGTGATTCTGATGATTCTATTTGTATTGTGATTCTATATGTATTGTGATTCTGATGATTCTATATGTATTGTGATTCTGATGATTCTATATGTATTTTGATTCTGATGATTCTATATGTATTGTGATTCTGATGATTCTATATGCATTGTGATTCTGATGATTCTATATGCATTGTGATTCTGATGATTCTATATGTATTGTGATTCTGATGATTCTATATGTATTGTGATTCTGATGATTCTATATGTATTGTGATTCTGATGATTCTATATGTATTGTGATTCTGATGATTCTATATGCATTGTGATTCTGATGATTCTATATACATTGTGATTCTGATGATTCTATATGTATTGTGATTCTGATGATTCTATATGTATTGTGATTCTGATGATTCTATATGTATTGTGATTCTGATGATTCTATATGTTTTGTGATTCTATATGTATTGTGATTCTGATGATTCTATATGTATTGTGATTCTGATGATTCTATATGTATTGTGATTCTGATGATTCTATATGCATTGTGATTCTGATGATTCTATATGCATTGTGATTCTGATGATTCTATATGCATTGTGATTCTGATGATTCTATATGTATTGTGATTCTGATGATTCTATATGTATTGTGATTCTGATGATTCTATATGTATTGTGATTCTGATGATTCTATATGTATTGTGATTCTGATGATTCTATATGCATTGTGATTCTGATGATTCTATATGTATTGTGATTCTGATGATTCTATATGTATTGTGATTCTGATGATTCTATATGCATTGTGATTCTGATGATTCTATATGCATTGTGATTCTGATGATTCTATATGTATTGTGATTCTGATGATTCTATATGTATTGTGATTCTGATGATTCTATATGTATTGTGATTCTGATGATTCTATATGTATTGTGATTCTGATGATTCTATATGTATTGTGATTCTGATGATTCTATTTGTATTGTGATTCTATATGTATTGTGATTCTGATGATTCTATATGTATTGTGATTCTGATGATTCTATATGTATTGTGATTCTGATGATTCTATATGCATTGTGATTCTGATGATTCTATATGCATTGTGATTCTGATGATTCTATATGTATTGTGATTCTGATGATTCTATATGTATTGTGATTCTGATGATTCTATATGTATTGTGACTCTGATGATTCTATTTGTATTGTGATTCTATATGTATTGTGATTCTGATGATTCTATATGTATTTTGATTCTGATGATTCTATATGTATTGTGATTCTATATGTATTGTGATTCTGATGATTCTATATGTATTGTGATTCTGATGATTCTATATGTATTTTGATTCTGATGATTCTATATGTATTTTGATTCTGATGATTCTATATGTATTTTGATTCTGATGATTCTATATGTATTGTGATTCTGATGATTCTATATGCATTGTGATTCTGATGATTCTATTTGTATTGTGATTCTATATGTATTGTGATTCTGATGATTCTATATGTATTGTGATTCTGATGATTCTATATGTATTTTGATTCTGATGATTCTATATGTATTGTGATTCTGATGATTCTATATGCATTGTGATTCTGATGATTCTATATGCATTGTGATTCTGATGATTCTATATGTATTGTGATTCTGATGATTCTATATGTATTGTGATTCTGATGATTCTATATGTATTGTGATTCTGATGATTCTATATGTATTGTGATTCTGATGATTCTATATGCATTGTGATTCTGATGATTCTATATGCATTGTGATTCTGATGATTCTATATGTATTGTGATTCTGATGATTCTATATGTATTGTGATTCTGATGATTCTATATGTATTGTGATTCTGATGATTCTATATGTTTTGTGATTCTATATGTATTGTGATTCTGATGATTCTATATGTATTGTGATTCTGATGATTCTATATGCATTGTGATTCTGATGATTCTATATGCATTGTGATTCTGATGATTCTATATGTATTGTGATTCTGATGATTCTATATGCATTGTGATTCTGATGATTCTATATGTATTGTGATTCTGATGATTCTATATGCATTGTGATTCTGATGATTCTATATGCATTGTGATTCTGATGATTCTATATGTATTGTGATTCTGATGATTCTATATGCATTGTGATTCTGATGATTCTATATGTATTGTGATTCTGATGATTCTATATGCATTGTGATTCTGATGATTCTATATGTATTGTGATTCTGATGATTCTTTATGTATTGTGATTCTGATGATTCTATATGTATTGTGATTCTGATGATTCTATATGTATTGTGATTCTGATGATTCTATATGTATTGTGATTCTGATGATTCTATATGTATTGTGATTCTGATGATTCTATATGCATTCGGATTCTGATGATTCTATATGTATTGTGATTCTGATGATTCTATATGTATTGTGATTCTGATGATTCTATATGTATTGTGATTCTGATGATTCTATATGCATTGTGATTCTGATAATTCTATATGTATTGTGATTCTGATGATTCTATATGTATTGTGATTCTGATGATTCTATATGTATTGTGATTCTGATGATTCTATATGTATTGTGATTCTGATGATTCTATATGTATTGTGATTCTGGTGATTCTATATGCATTGTGATTCTGATGATTCTATATGCATTGTGATTCTGATGATTCTATATGTATTGTGATTCTGATGATTCTATATGTATTGTGATTCTGATGATTCTATATGTATTGTGATTCTGATGATTCTATATGTATTGTGATTCTGATGATTCTATATGTATTGTGATTCTGATGATTCTATATGTATTGTGATTCTGATGATTCTATATGTATTGTGATTCTGATGATTCTATATGCATTGTGATTCTGATGATTCTATATGCATTGTGATTCTGATGATTCTATATGTATTGTGATTCTGATGATTCTATATGTATTGTGATTCTGATGATTCTATATGTATTGTGATTCTGATGATTCTATATTTATTGTGATTCTGATGATTCTATATGTATTGTGATTCTGATGATTCTATTTGTATTGTGATTCTATATGTATTGTGATTCTGATGATTCTATATGTATTGTGATTCTGATGATTCTATATGCATTGTGATTCTGATGATTCTATATGTATTGTGATTCTGATGATTCTATATGCATTGTGATTCTGATGATTCTATATGCATTGTGATTCTGATGATTCTATATGTATTATGATTCTGATGATTCTATATGTATTGTGATTCTGATGATTCTATATGTATTGTGATTCTGATGATTCTATATGTATTGTGATTCTGATGATTCTATATGTATTGTGATTCTGATGATTCTATATGTATTGTGATTCTGATGATTCTATTTGTATTGTGATTCTATATGTATTGTGATTCTGATGATTCTATATGTATTGTGATTCTGATGATTCTATATGTATTGTGATTCTGATGATTCTATATGTTATGTGATTCTGATGATTCTATATGTATTGTGATTCTGATGATTCTATATGTATTGTGATTCTGATGATTCTATATGTATTGTGATTCTGATGATTCTATATGTATTGTGATTCTGATGATTCTATATGCATTGTGATTCTGATGATTCTATATGTATTGTGATTCTGATGATTCTATATGTATTGTGATTCTGATGATTCTATATGTATTGTGATTCTGATGATTCTATATGTATTGTGATTCTGATGATTCTATATGTATTGTGATTCTGATGATTCTTTATGTATTGTGATTCTGATGATTCTATATGTATTGTGATTCTGATGATTCTATATGTATTGTGATTCTGATGATTCTATATGTATTGTGATTCTGATGATTCTATATGTTATGTGATTCTGATGATTCTATATGTATTGTGATTCTGATGATTCTATATGTATTGTGATTCTGATGATTCTATATGTATTGTGATTCTGATGATTATATATGTATTGTGATTCTGATGATTCTATATGCATTGTGATTCTGATGATTCTATATGTATTGTGATTCTGATGATTCTATATGTATTGTGATTCTGATGATTCTATATGTATTGTGATTCTGATGATTCTATATGTATTGTGATTCTGATGATTCTATATGTATTGTGATTCTGATGATTCTTTATGTATTGTGATTCTGATGATTCTATATGTATTGTGATTCTGATGATTCTATATGTATTGTGATTCTGATGATTCTATATGTATTGTGATTCTGATGATTCTATATGCATTGTGATTCTGATGATTCTATATGCATTGTGATTCTGATGATTCTATATGTATTGTGATTCTGATGATTCTATATGTATTGTGATTCTGATGATTCTATATGTATTGTGATTCTGATGATTCTATATGTTTTGTGATTCTATATGTATTGTGATTCTGATGATTCTATATGTATTGTGATTCTGATGATTCTATATGCATTGTGATTCTGATGATTCTATATGCATTGTGATTCTGATGATTCTATATGTATTGTGATTCTGATGATTCTATATATATTGTGATTCTGATGATTCTATATGTATTGTGATTCTGATGATTCTATATGCATTCGGATTCTGATGATTCTATATGTATTGTGATTCTGATGATTCTATATGTATTGTGATTCTGATGATTCTATATGTATTGTGATTCTGATGATTCTATATGCATTGTGGTTCTGATAATTCTATATGTATTGTGATTCTGATGATTCTATATGTATTGTGATTCTGATGATTCTATATGCATTGTGATTCTGATGATTCTATATGTATTGTGATTCTGATGATTCTATATGTATTGTGATTCTGGTGATTCTATATGCATTGTGATTCTGATGATTCTATATGCATTGTGATTCTGATGATTCTATATGCATTGTGATTCTGATGATTCTATATGTATTGTGATTCTGATGATTCTATATGTATTGTGATTCTGATGATTCTATATGTATTGTGATTCTGATGATTCTATATGCATTCGGATTCTGATGATTCTATATGTATTGTGATTCTGATGATTCTATATGTATTGTGATTCTGATGATTCTATATGTATTGTGATTCTGATGATTCTATATGCATTGTGATTCTGATAATTCTATATGTATTGTGATTCTGATGATTCTATATGTATTGTGATTCTGATGATTCTATATGTATTGTGATTCTGATGATTCTATATGTATTGTGATTCTGATGATTCTATATGTATTGTGATTCTGGTGATTCTATATGCATTGTGATTCTGATGATTCTATATGCATTGTGATTCTGATGATTCTATATGTATTGTGATTCTGATGATTCTATATGTATTGTGATTCTGATGATTCTATATGTATTGTGATTCTGATGATTCTATATGTATTGTGATTCTGATGATTGTATATGTATTGTGATTCTGATGATTCTATATGTATTGTGATTCTGATGATTCTATATGTATTGTGATTCTGATGATTCTATATGCATTGTGATTCTGATGATTCTATATGCATTGTGATTCTGATGATTCTATATGTATTGTGATTCTGATGATTCTATATGTATTGTGATTCTGATGATTCTATATGTATTGTGATTCTGATGATTCTATATTTATTGTGATTCTGATGATTCTATATGTATTGTGATTCTGATGATTCTATTTGTATTGTGATTCTATATGTATTGTGATTCTGATGATTCTATATGTATTGTGATTCTGATGATTCTATATGCATTGTGATTCTGATGATTCTATATGCATTGTGATTCTGATGATTCTATATGTATTGTGATTCTGATGATTCTATATGCATTGTGATTCTGATGATTCTATATGCATTGTGATTCTGATGATTCTATATGTATTGTGATTCTGATGATTCTATATGTATTGTGATTCTGATGATTCTATATGTATTGTGATTCTGATGATTCTATATGTATTGTGATTCTGATGATTCTATATGTATTGTGATTCTGATGATTCTATATGTATTGTGATTCTGATGATTCTATTTGTATTGTGATTCTATATGTATTGTGATTCTGATGATTCTATATGTATTGTGATTCTGATGATTCTATATGTATTGTGATTCTGATGATTCTATATGTATTGTGATTCTGATGATTCTATATGTATTGTGATTCTGATGATTCTATATGTATTGTGATTCTGATGATTCTATATGTATTGTGATTCTGATGATTCTATATGCATTGTGATTCTGATGATTCTATATGTATTGTGATTCTGATGATTCTATATGTATTGTGATTCTGACGATTCTATATGCATTGTGATTCTGATGATTCTATATGTATTGTGATTCTGATGATTCTATATGTATTGTGATTCTGATGATTCTATATGCATTGTGATTCTGATGATTCTATATGCATTGTGATTCTGATGATTCTATATGTATTGTGATTCTGATGATTCTATATGTATTGTGATTCTGATGATTCTATATGCATTGTGATTCTGATGATTCTATATGTATTGTGATTCTGATTACTCTATATGCATTGTGATTCTGATGATTCTATATGTATTGTGATTCTGATGATTCTATATGTATTGTGATTCTGATGATTCTATATGTATTGTGATTCTGATGATTCTATATGCATTGTGATTCTGATGATTCTATATGTATTGTGATTCTGATGATTCTATATGTATTGTGATTCTGATGATTCTATATGTATTGTGATTCTGATGATTCTATATGTATTGTGATTCTGATGATTCTATATGCATTGTGATTCTGATGATTCTATATGCATTGTGATTCTGATGATTCTATATGTATTGTGATTCTGATGATTCTATATGCATTGTGATTCTGATAATTCTATATGTATTGTGATTCTGATGATTCTATATGTATTGTGATTCTGATGATTCTATATGTATTGTGATTCTGATGATTCTATATGTATTGTGATTCTGATGATTCTATATGTATTGTGATTCTGATGATTCTATATGTATTGTGATTCTGATGATTCTATATGTTTTGTGATTCTATATGTATTGTGATTCTGATGATTCTATATGTATTGTGATTCTGATGATTCTATATGCATTGTGATTCTGATGATTCTATATGCATTGTGATTCTGATGATTCTATATGTATTGTGATTCTGATGATTCTATATGTATTGTGATTCTGATGATTCTATATGTATTGTGATTCTGATGATTCTATATGTATTGTGATTCTGATGATTCTATATGCATTCGGATTCTGATGATTCTATATGTATTGTGATTCTGATGATTCTATATGTATTGTGATTCTGATGATTCTATATGTATTGTGATTCTGATGATTCTATATGCATTGTGATTCTGATGATTCTATATGCATTGTGATTCTGATGATTCTATATGCATTGTGATTCTGATGATTCTATATGTATTGTGATTCTGATGATTCTATATGTATTGTGATTCTGATGATTCTATATGTATTGTGATTCTGATGATTCTATATGTATTGTGATTCTGATGATTCTATATGCATTGTGATTCTGATGATTCTATATGTATTGTGATTCTGATGATTCTATATGTATTGTGATTCTGATGATTCTATATGCATTGTGATTCTGATGATTCTATATGCATTGTGATTCTGATGATTCTATATGTATTGTGATTCTGATGATTCTATATGTATTGTGATTCTGATGATTCTATATGTATTGTGATTCTGATGATTCTATATGTATTGTGATTCTGATGATTCTATATGTATTGTGATTCTGATGATTCTATTTGTATTGTGATTCTATATGTATTGTGATTCTGATGATTCTATATGTATTGTGATTCTGATGATTCTATATGTATTGTGATTCTGATGATTCTATATGCATTGTGATTCTGATGATTCTATATGCATTGTGATTCTGATGATTCTATATGTATTGTGATTCTGATGATTCTATATGTATTGTGATTCTGATGATTCTATATGTATTGTGACTCTGATGATTCTATTTGTATTGTGATTCTATATGTATTGTGATTCTGATGATTCTATATGTATTTTGATTCTGATGATTCTATATGTATTGTGATTCTATATGTATTGTGATTCTGATGATTCTATATGTATTGTGATTCTGATGATTCTATATGTATTTTGATTCTGATGATTCTATATGTATTTTGATTCTGATGATTCTATATGTATTTTGATTCTGATGATTCTATATGTATTGTGATTCTGATGATTCTATATGCATTGTGATTCTGATGATTCTATTTGTATTGTGATTCTATATGTATTGTGATTCTGATGATTCTATATGTATTGTGATTCTGATGATTCTATATGTATTGTGATTCTGATGATTCTATATGTATTGTGATTCTGATGATTCTATATGCATTGTGATTCTGATGATTCTATATGCATTGTGATTCTGATGATTCTATATGCATTGTGATTCTGATGATTCTATATGTATTGTGATTCTGATGATTCTATATGTATTGTGATTCTGATGATTCTATATGTATTGTGATTCTGATGATTCTATATGTTTTGTGATTCTATATGTATTGTGATTCTGATGATTCTATATGTATTGTGATTCTGATGATTCTATATGCATTGTGATTCTGATGATTCTATATGCATTGTGATTCTGATGATTCTATATGTATTGTGATTCTGATGATTCTATATGCATTGTGATTCTGATGATTCTATATGTATTGTGATTCTGATGATTCTATATGCATTGTGATTCTGATGATTCTATATGCATTGTGATTCTGATGATTCTATATGTATTGTGATTCTGATGATTCTATATGCATTGTGATTCTGATGATTCTATATGTATTGTGTTTCTGATGATTCTATATGCATTGTGATTCTGATGATTCTATATGTATTGTGATTCTGATGATTCTTTATGTATTGTGATTCTGATGATTCTATATGTATTGTGATTCTGATGATTCTATATGTATTGTGATTCTGATGATTCTATATGTATTGTGATTCTGATGATTCTATATGTATTGTGATTCTGATGATTCTATATGCATTCGGATTCTGATGATTCTATATGTATTGTGATTCTGATGATTCTATATGTATTGTGATTCTGATGATTCTATATGTATTGTGATTCTGATGATTCTATATGCATTGTGATTCTGATAATTCTATATGTATTGTGATTCTGATGATTCTATATGTATTGTGATTCTGATGATTCTATATGTATTGTGATTCTGATGATTCTATATGTATTGTGATTCTGATGATTCTATATGTATTGTGATTCTGGTGATTCTATATGCATTGTGATTCTGATGATTCTATATGCATTGTGATTCTGATGATTCTATATGTATTGTGATTCTGATGATTCTATATGTATTGTGATTCTGATGATTCTATATGTATTGTGATTCTGATGATTCTATATGTATTGTGATTCTGATGATTCTATATGTATTGTGATTCTGATGATTCTATATGTATTGTGATTCTGATGATTCTATATGTATTGTGATTCTGATGATTCTATATGCATTGTGATTCTGATGATTCTATATGCATTGTGATTCTGATTCTATATGTATTGTGATTCTGATGATTCTATATGTATTGTGATTCTGATGATTCTATATGTATTGTGATTCTGATGATTCTATATTTATTGTGATTCTGATGATTCTATATGTATTGTGATTCTGATGATTCTATTTGTATTGTGATTCTATATGTATTGTGATTCTGATGATTCTATATGTATTGTGATTCTGATGATTCTATATGCATTGTGATTCTGATGATTCTATATGTATTGTGATTCTGATGATTCTATATGCATTGTGATTCTGATGATTCTATATGCATTGTGATTCTGATGATTCTATATGTATTATGATTCTGATGATTCTATATGTATTGTGATTCTGATGATTCTATATGTATTGTGATTCTGATGATTCTATATGTATTGTGATTCTGATGATTCTATATGTATTGTGATTCTGATGATTCTATATGTATTGTGATTCTGATGATTCTATTTGTATTGTGATTCTATATGTATTGTGATTCTGATGATTCTATATGTATTGTGATTCTGATGATTCTATATGTATTGTGATTCTGATGATTCTATTTGTATTGTGATTCTATATGTATTGTGATTCTGATGATTCTATATGTATTGTGATTCTGATGATTCTATATGTATTGTGATTCTGATGATTCTATATGCATTGTGATTCTGATGATTCTATATGTATTGTGATTCTGATGATTCTATATGTATTGTGATTCTGACGATTCTATATGCATTGTGATTCTGATGATTCTATATGTATTGTGATTCTGATGATTCTATATGTATTGTGATTCTGATGATTCTATATGCATTGTGATTCTGATGATTCTATATGCATTGTGATTCTGATGATTCTATATGTATTGTGATTCTGATGATTCTATATGTATTGTGATTCTGATGATTCTATATGCATTGTGATTCTGATGATTCTATATGTATTGTGATTCTGATTACTCTATATGCATTGTGATTCTGATGATTCTATATGTATTGTGATTCTGATGATTCTATATGTATTGTGATTCTGATGATTCTATATGTATTGTGATTCTGATGATTCTATATGCATTGTGATTCTGATGATTCTATATGTATTGTGATTCTGATGATTCTATATGTATTGTGATTCTGATGATTCTATATGTATTGTGATTCTGATGATTCTATATGTATTGTGATTCTGATGATTCTATATGCATTGTGATTCTGATGATTCTATATGCATTGTGATTCTGATGATTCTATATGTATTGTGATTCTGATGATTCTATATGCATTGTGATTCTGATAATTCTATATGTATTGTGATTCTGATGATTCTATATGTATTGTGATTCTGATGATTCTATATGTATTGTGATTCTGATGATTCTATATGTATTGTGATTCTGATGATTCTATATGTATTGTGATTCTGATGATTCTATATGTATTGTGATTCTGATGATTCTATATGTTTTGTGATTCTATATGTATTGTGATTCTGATGATTCTATATGTATTGTGATTCTGATGATTCTATATGCATTGTGATTCTGATGATTCTATATGCATTGTGATTCTGATGATTCTATATGTATTGTGATTCTGATGATTCTATATGTATTGTGATTCTGATGATTCTATATGTATTGTGATTCTGATGATTCTATATGTATTGTGATTCTGATGATTCTATATGCATTCGGATTCTGATGATTCTATATGTATTGTGATTCTGATGATTCTATATGTATTGTGATTCTGATGATTCTATATGTATTGTGATTCTGATGATTCTATATGCATTGTGATTCTGATGATTCTATATGCATTGTGATTCTGATGATTCTATATGCATTGTGATTCTGATGATTCTATATGTATTGTGATTCTGATGATTCTATATGTATTGTGATTCTGATGATTCTATATGTATTGTGATTCTGATGATTCTATATGTATTGTGATTCTGATGATTCTATATGCATTGTGATTCTGATGATTCTATATGTATTGTGATTCTGATGATTCTATATGTATTGTGATTCTGATGATTCTATATGCATTGTGATTCTGATGATTCTATATGCATTGTGATTCTGATGATTCTATATGTATTGTGATTCTGATGATTCTATATGTATTGTGATTCTGATGATTCTATATGTATTGTGATTCTGATGATTCTATATGTATTGTGATTCTGATGATTCTATATGTATTGTGATTCTGATGATTCTATTTGTATTGTGATTCTATATGTATTGTGATTCTGATGATTCTATATGTATTGTGATTCTGATGATTCTATATGTATTGTGATTCTGATGATTCTATATGCATTGTGATTCTGATGATTCTATATGCATTGTGATTCTGATGATTCTATATGTATTGTGATTCTGATGATTCTATATGTATTGTGATTCTGATGATTCTATATGTATTGTGACTCTGATGATTCTATTTGTATTGTGATTCTATATGTATTGTGATTCTGATGATTCTATATGTATTTTGATTCTGATGATTCTATATGTATTGTGATTCTATATGTATTGTGATTCTGATGATTCTATATGTATTGTGATTCTGATGATTCTATATGTATTTTGATTCTGATGATTCTATATGTATTTTGATTCTGATGATTCTATATGTATTTTGATTCTGATGATTCTATATGTATTGTGATTCTGATGATTCTATATGCATTGTGATTCTGATGATTCTATTTGTATTGTGATTCTATATGTATTGTGATTCTGATGATTCTATATGTATTGTGATTCTGATGATTCTATATGTATTGTGATTCTGATGATTCTATATGTATTGTGATTCTGATGATTCTATATGCATTGTGATTCTGATGATTCTATATGCATTGTGATTCTGATGATTCTATATGCATTGTGATTCTGATGATTCTATATGTATTGTGATTCTGATGATTCTATATGTATTGTGATTCTGATGATTCTATATGTATTGTGATTCTGATGATTCTATATGTTTTGTGATTCTATATGTATTGTGATTCTGATGATTCTATATGTATTGTGATTCTGATGATTCTATATGCATTGTGATTCTGATGATTCTATATGCATTGTGATTCTGATGATTCTATATGTATTGTGATTCTGATGATTCTATATGCATTGTGATTCTGATGATTCTATATGTATTGTGATTCTGATGATTCTATATGCATTGTGATTCTGATGATTCTATATGCATTGTGATTCTGATGATTCTATATGTATTGTGATTCTGATGATTCTATATGCATTGTGATTCTGATGATTCTATATGTATTGTGTTTCTGATGATTCTATATGCATTGTGATTCTGATGATTCTATATGTATTGTGATTCTGATGATTCTTTATGTATTGTGATTCTGATGATTCTATATGTATTGTGATTCTGATGATTCTATATGTATTGTGATTCTGATGATTCTATATGTATTGTGATTCTGATGATTCTATATGTATTGTGATTCTGATGATTCTATATGCATTCGGATTCTGATGATTCTATATGTATTGTGATTCTGATGATTCTATATGTATTGTGATTCTGATGATTCTATATGTATTGTGATTCTGATGATTCTATATGCATTGTGATTCTGATAATTCTATATGTATTGTGATTCTGATGATTCTATATGTATTGTGATTCTGATGATTCTATATGTATTGTGATTCTGATGATTCTATATGTATTGTGATTCTGATGATTCTATATGTATTGTGATTCTGGTGATTCTATATGCATTGTGATTCTGATGATTCTATATGCATTGTGATTCTGATGATTCTATATGTATTGTGATTCTGATGATTCTATATGTATTGTGATTCTGATGATTCTATATGTATTGTGATTCTGATGATTCTATATGTATTGTGATTCTGATGATTCTATATGTATTGTGATTCTGATGATTCTATATGTATTGTGATTCTGATGATTCTATATGTATTGTGATTCTGATGATTCTATATGCATTGTGATTCTGATGATTCTATATGCATTGTGATTCTGATGATTCTATATGTATTGTGATTCTGATGATTCTATATGTATTGTGATTCTGATGATTCTATATGTATTGTGATTCTGATGATTCTATATTTATTGTGATTCTGATGATTCTATATGTATTGTGATTCTGATGATTCTATTTGTATTGTGATTCTATATGTATTGTGATTCTGATGATTCTATATGTATTGTGATTCTGATGATTCTATATGCATTGTGATTCTGATGATTCTATATGTATTGTGATTCTGATGATTCTATATGCATTGTGATTCTGATGATTCTATATGCATTGTGATTCTGATGATTCTATATGTATTATGATTCTGATGATTCTATATGTATTGTGATTCTGATGATTCTATATGTATTGTGATTCTGATGATTCTATATGTATTGTGATTCTGATGATTCTATATGTATTGTGATTCTGATGATTCTATATGTATTGTGATTCTGATGATTCTATTTGTATTGTGATTCTATATGTATTGTGATTCTGATGATTCTATATGTATTGTGATTCTGATGATTCTATATGTATTGTGATTCTGATGATTCTATATGTATTGTGATTCTATATGTATTGTGATTCTGATGATTCTATATGTATTGTGATTCTGATGATTCTATATGTATTGTGATTCTGATGATTCTATATGTTATGTGATTCTGATGATTCTATATGTATTGTGATTCTGATGATTCTATATGTATTGTGATTCTGATGATTCTATATGTATTGTGATTCTGATGATTATATATGTATTGTGATTCTGATGATTCTATATGCATTGTGATTCTGATGATTCTATATGTATTGTGATTCTGATGATTCTATATGTATTGTGATTCTGATGATTCTATATGTATTGTGATTCTGATGATTCTATATGTATTGTGATTCTGATGATTCTATATGTATTGTGATTCTGATGATTCTTTATGTATTGTGATTCTGATGATTCTATATGTATTGTGATTCTGATGATTCTATATGTATTGTGATTCTGATGATTCTATATGTATTGTGATTCTGATGATTCTATATGCATTGTGATTCTGATGATTCTATATGCATTGTGATTCTGATGATTCTATATGTATTGTGATTCTGATGATTCTATATGTATTGTGATTCTGATGATTCTATATGTATTGTGATTCTGATGATTCTATATGTTTTGTGATTCTATATGTATTGTGATTCTGATGATTCTATATGTATTGTGATTCTGATGATTCTATATGCATTGTGATTCTGATGATTCTATATGCATTGTGATTCTGATGATTCTATATGTATTGTGATTCTGATGATTCTATATATATTGTGATTCTGATGATTCTATATGTATTGTGATTCTGATGATTCTATATGCATTCGGATTCTGATGATTCTATATGTATTGTGATTCTGATGATTCTATATGTATTGTGATTCTGATGATTCTATATGTATTGTGATTCTGATGATTCTATATGCATTGTGATTCTGATAATTCTATATGTATTGTGATTCTGATGATTCTATATGTATTGTGATTCTGATGATTCTATATGCATTGTGATTCTGATGATTCTATATGTATTGTGATTCTGATGATTCTATATGTATTGTGATTCTGGTGATTCTATATGCATTGTGATTCTGATGATTCTATATGCATTGTGATTCTGATGATTCTATATGCATTGTGATTCTGATGATTCTATATGTATTGTGATTCTGATGATTCTATATGTATTGTGATTCTGATGATTCTATATGTATTGTGATTCTGATGATTCTATATGCATTCGGATTCTGATGATTCTATATGTATTGTGATTCTGATGATTCTATATGTATTGTGATTCTGATGATTCTATATGTATTGTGATTCTGATGATTCTATATGCATTGTGATTCTGATAATTCTATATGTATTGTGATTCTGATGATTCTATATGTATTGTGATTCTGATGATTCTATATGTATTGTGATTCTGATGATTCTATATGTATTGTGATTCTGATGATTCTATATGTATTGTGATTCTGGTGATTCTATATGCATTGTGATTCTGATGATTCTATATGCATTGTGATTCTGATGATTCTATATGTATTGTGATTCTGATGATTCTATATGTATTGTGATTCTGATGATTCTATATGTATTGTGATTCTGATGATTCTATATGTATTGTGATTCTGATGATTCTATATGTATTGTGATTCTGATGATTCTATATGTATTGTGATTCTGATGATTCTATATGTATTGTGATTCTGATGATTCTATATGCATTGTGATTCTGATGATTCTATATGCATTGTGATTCTGATGATTCTATATGTATTGTGATTCTGATGATTCTATATGTATTGTGATTCTGATGATTCTATATGTATTGTGATTCTGATGATTCTATATTTATTGTGATTCTGATGATTCTATATGTATTGTGATTCTGATGATTCTATTTGTATTGTGATTCTATATGTATTGTGATTCTGATGATTCTATATGTATTGTGATTCTGATGATTCTATATGCATTGTGATTCTGATGATTCTATATGCATTGTGATTCTGATGATTCTATATGCATTGTGATTCTGATGATTCTATATGCATTGTGATTCTGATGATTCTATATGCATTGTGATTCTGATGATTCTATATGTATTGTGATTCTGATGATTCTATATGTATTGTGATTCTGATGATTCTATATGTATTGTGATTCTGATGATTCTATATGTATTGTGATTCTGATGATTCTATATGTATTGTGATTCTGATGATTCTATATGTATTGTGATTCTGATGATTCTATTTGTATTGTGATTCTATATGTATTGTGATTCTGATGATTCTATATGTATTGTGATTCTGATGATTCTATATGTATTGTGATTCTGATGATTCTATATGTATTGTGATTCTGATGATTCTATATGTATTGTGATTCTGATGATTCTATATGTATTGTGATTCTGATGATTCTATATGTATTGTGATTCTGATGATTATATATGTATTGTGATTCTGATGATTCTATATGCATTGTGATTCTGATGATTCTATATGTATTGTGATTCTGATGATTCTATATGTATTGTGATTCTGATGATTCTATATGTATTGTGATTCGATACTGCGATTTGATGTTCCAAACGTATTGCTCACCATATGTCTGCTGTAGAGAGACGAGAGAGAGTCGAGAGAGAGAGACGAGAGAGAGACGAGAGAGAGAGACGAGAGAGAGTCGAGAGAGAGAGACAAGAGAGAGACACGAGAGAGAGACTAGAGAGAGACGAGAGAGAGACGAGAGAGAGACGAGAGAGAGACGAGAGAGAGACGAGAGAGACGAGAGAGAGACGAGAGAGACGAGAGAGAGAGTCGAGAGAGAGACGAGAGAGAGACGAGAGAGAGACGAGAGAGAGACGAGAGAGAGACGAGAGAGAGACGAGAGAGAGAGACACGAGAGAGAGAGACACGAGAGAGAGACTAGAGAGAGACGAGAGAGAGACGAGAGAGAGAGACACGAGAGAGAGACTAGAGAGAGACGAGAGAGAGAGACACGAGAGAGAGACGAGAGAGAGACGAGAGAGAGAGACGAGAGAGAGACGAGAGAGAGAGACACGAGAGAGAGACTAGAGAGAGACGAGAGAGAGTCGAGAGAGAGCCATGAGAAGATGAGTTTTGATCAGTCAGGGAAAATATGTTAGGTCACTATTTAAAAATTATGAACAATACCAGAGCTTTGCCACAGGTACATCCAACTAGCACAATCTATAGATTTAATAAATTAACACTTGGAGTCAAATATCAATATAATATGGTCAAAAAACAATCCTGTGATATGTAACGATTCCCCCCCTATCACTAGTTTACTGTGCCTACATACAGAGTATATAAATATACACACTGCTCAAAAAAATAAAGGGAACACTAAAATAACACATCCTAGATCTGAATGAATGAAATATTCTTATTAAATACTTTTTTTCTTTACATAGTTGAATGTGCTGACAATAAAATCACACAAAAATGATCAATGGAAATCAAATTTATCAACCCATGGAGGTCTGGATTTGGAGTCACACTCAAAATTAAAGTGGAAAACTACACCACAGGCTGATCCAACGTTGATGTAATGTCCTTAAAACTAGTCAAAATGAGGCTCAGTAGTGTGTGTGGCCTCCACGTGCCTGTATGACCTCCCTACAACGCCTGGGCATGCTCCTGATGAGGTGGCGGATGGTCTCCTGAGGGATCTCCTCCCAGACCTGGACTAAAGCATCCGCCAACTCCTGGACAGTCTGTGGTGCAACGTGGCGTTGGTGGATGGAGCAAGACATGATGTCCCAGATGTGCTCAATTGGATTCAGGTCTGGGGAACGGGCGGGCCAGTCCATAGCATCAATGCCTTCCTCTTGCAGGAACTGCTGACACACTCCAGCCACATGAGGTCTAGCATTGTCTTGCATTAGGAGGAACCCAGGGCCAACCGCACCAGCATATGGTCTCACAAGGGGTCTGAGGATCTCATCTCGGTACCTAATGGCAGTCAGGCTACCTCTGGCGAGCACATGGAGGGCTGTGCCTCATACCACCCTCATGGAGTCTGTTTCTGACCGTTTGAGCAGACACATGAACATTTGTGGCCTGCTGGAGGTCATTTTGCAGGGCTCTGGCAGTGCTCCTCCTGCTCCTCCTTGCACAAAGGCGGAGGGAGCGGACCTGCTGCTGGGTTGTTGCCCTCCTACGGCCTCCTCCACGTCTCCTGATGTACTGGCCTGTCTCCTGGTAGCGCCTCCATGTTCTGGACACTACGCTGACAGACACAGCAAACCTTCTTGCCACAGCTCGCATTGATGTGCCATCCTGGATGAGCTGCACTACCTGAGCCACTTGTGTGGGTTGTAGACTCCGTCTCATGCTACCACTAGAGTGAAAGCACCGCCAGCTCTGGCGGTCCCAATTGGGATTTGAAATGACAGCCAAAGGGATACTGTCCAGGGATCAACTTCCCTGCGAACACACGCCCTAATTCAGGACCTTTCCTACGGCTGGTTGAGAAGACCTGTCACGGTTGAGAGGTTGGAGGCAGGGACTTCTGGTACCCATCACACCCTACACTCAATTACTGAATCCCCACGGCAACCAATCTGACGGCTCGGAGGAGGAGGGGAGTTGGAGAGGTTAAAATGGGGGGGGGGGGATCAGAAAGAGGGCGAAGTGTCTGGTGTGTAAAGTGTCAGTAAAGAATCCTAACCTTTCCCAGAATCCCCTCCTGATACAATGTATGGAATCCCATTTACATTCCTCTGTGGAATGGGGGGAGGAGGGGGGAGGAGGGGGGGGGGTAGAATGCAGAAGTACTGAATGAGAACAGTAGAGAGGAAGACTTGGCAGTCTTAGAAAAGAGTTGAGAGCTGCAATATGTACGTACACACACACACACATAAGTTCAATACACACACACACACACACACACACACACACACACACACACACACACACACACACACACACACACACACACACAGAAGGAGAAACATGTCAGTTGATATCGGAGGTTTGTGATAAAGGCTTCTCCTCCTCGGTGACTGAACGGACATTATCAGAACATTATCAGTACGACCAGTTACCCATCTTTGATGGAGGGAGAGAAAGAGAGATAGAGAAGGAGGGGAGGAGAGAGGATGTTTACAGACAGACAGAGAGAGCAGAATGTTCTGGTGCTAAGTGGGAGTGTTGAGACGCTAGCTTAGTCACACACAGAGACAGATTGATAGAGAGAGACAGACAGAGACACCGACCAATAGTCAGCCAGAGAGAAACCGAGACAAACAGAGAGAGACAGACAGAGACACCGACCAATAGTCAGCCAGAGAGAAACCGAGACAAACAGAGAGAGACAGACAGAGACACCGACCAATAGTCAGCCAGAGACAAACCGAGACAAACAGAGAGAGACAGACAGAGACACCGACCAATAGTCAGCCAGAGAGAAACCGAGACAAACAGAGAGAGACAGACAGAGACACCGACCAATAGTCAGCCAGAGAGAAAACGAGACAGACAGAGAGACGCAGACATAGAGAAACAGGGACAGAGGTAGTAGCGTGCCACAGCAGGGTTCCCGTGCCTCAACAGAACAAACCCAAACACTCCCAGCCCTGAACACACGCCAGCGTAGTGCTGGGGTCTGATGTAGTGGATATAATTCCCAGAAAGAAAGAAAAGATTGTGTGTGTGTGTCTGTACATGTGTGTGTGTGTCTGTACGTGTGTGTCGGTACATGTGTGTCTGTATTGAACTTAACCCATGGCGCTGCACATTGTCAGCGGGATCAGAATGGAAGCTTGTTTTTCCCTCAAAAACAAATTCAGGAACGTTCTGCACGCCATGAATAAAGCTGGAGCTGGACACAGCTGGAGATTCAGGAAATGAGAAGCACACACACAGACACACAGACACACAGACACACAGACACACAGACACACACACACACACACACACACACACCATATGGTTTCCAGGAATCTTTATTCATGGCGTGCAGAACGTTCCTGAATTTGTTTTTGAGGGAAAAACAAGCTTCCATTCTGATCCCGCAGACAATGTGCAGCGCCATGGGTTAAGTTCAATACAGACACACATGTACCGACACACACGTACAGACACACACACACATGTACAGACACACACACACATGTACAGACACACACACACATGTACAGACACACACACACACATGTACAGACACACACACACATGTACAGACACACACACACACACATGTACAGACACACACACATGTACAGACACACACACACACACACATGTACAGACACACACACACACACACATGTACAGACACACACACACACACACATGTACAGACACACACACACACACACGTACAGACACACACACATGTACAGACACACACACACACATGTACAGACACACACACACACATGTACAGACACACACACACACATGTACAGACACACACACACACACGTACAGACACACACACACACACGTACAGACACACACACACACGTACAGACACACACACACATGTACAGATACACACATGTACAGACACACACATGTACAGACACACCCATAGAGACAGGTTGATATGTCTGTACAGACACACCCTGATCCTGAGGACACCCATAGAGACAGGTTGATATGTCTGTACAGACACACCCTGATCCTGAGGACACCCATAGAGACAGGTTGATATGTCTGTACAGACACACCCTGATCCTGAGGACACCCATAGAGACAGGTTGATATGTCTGTACAGACACACCCTGATCCTGAGGACACCCATAGAGACAGGTTGATATGTCTGTACAGACACACCCTGATCCTGAGGACACCCATAGAGACAGGTTGATATGTCTGTACAGACACACCCTGATCCTGAGGACACCCATAGAGACAGGTTGATATGTCTGTACAGACACACCCTGATCCTGAGGACACCCATAGAGACAGGTTGATATGTCTGTACAGACACACCCTGATCCTGAGGACACCCATAGAGACAGGTTGATATGTCTGTACAGACACACCCTGATCCTGAGGACACCCATAGAGACAGGTTGATATGTCTGTACAGACACACCCTGATCCTGAGGACACCCATAGAGACAGGTTGATATGTCTGTACAGACACACCCTGATCCTGAGGACACCCATAGAGACAGGTTGATATGTCTGTACAGACACACCCTGATCCTGAGGACACCCATAGAGACAGGTTGATATGTCTGTACAGACACACCCTGATCCTGAGGACACCCATAGAGACAGGTTGATATGTCTGTACAGACACACCCTGATCCTGAGGACACCCATAGAGACAGGTTGATATGTCTGTACAGACACACCCTGATCCTGAGGACACCCATAGAGACAGGTTGATATGTCTGTACAGACACACCCTGATCCTGAGGACACCCATAGAGACAGGTTGATATGTCTGTACAGACACACCCTGATCCTGAGGACACCCATAGAGACAGGTTGATATGTCTGTACAGACACACCCTGATCCTGAGGACACCCATAGAGACAGGTTGATATGTCTGTACAGACACACCCTGATCCTGAGGACACCCATAGAGACAGGTTGATATGTCTGTACAGACACACCCTGATCCTGAGGACACCCATAGAGACAGGTTGATATGTCTGTACAGACACACCCTGATCCTGAGGACACCCATAGAGACAGGTTGATATGTCTGTACAGACACACCCTGATCCTGAGGACACCCATAGAGACAGGTTGATGTGTTTGTACAGAAGTACATACGGTACACTCGGGAAGTATTCAGATCTCTCCACAGTTTCCATATTTTGTTAGGATCCAGACTTATTTTAAAACGGATTAAATTGTTTAATTCCCCTCAATCAATCTACACACAATACCTCAATGACAAAACAAAAACAGGTTTTTAGAAAATGTTAGAAATTAAAAAAAAAACTAAAATATCACATTACCATAAGTATTCAGACCCTTTACTCAGTACTTTGTTGAAGCACCTTTGTCAGTGATTACAGCCTTGAGTCTTCTTGGGTAGGACGCTACAAGCTACACCTGTATTTGGGGAGTTTCTGCCATTCTTCTCTGCAGATCTTCTCAAGCTCTGTCAGGTTGGACGGGGAGCGTCGCTGCACAGCTATTTTCAGGTCTCTCCAGAGATGTTCGATTGGGTTCAAGTCCGGGCTCTGGCTGGGCCTCTCAAGGACATTCAAAGACTTGTTCCGAAGCCACTCCTGCGCTGTGTGCTTACGGTCGTTGTTCTGTTGGAAGGTGAACCTTCGCCCCAGTCTGAGGACCTGAGTCCTGCTTCACCGTAGGGATGGTGTCAGGTTTCCTCCAGATGTGACGCTTGGCATTCAGGCCAATGAGTTCAATCTTGGTTTTCATCAGACCAGAGAATCTTGTTTCTCATGGTCTGAGTCCTTTAGGTGTCTTTGGCAAACTCCTAGCGGGCTGTCATGTGCCTTTTACTGAGGAGTGGCTTCTGTGTGGCCACTCTACCATAAAGACCTGATTTTTGGAGTGCTGCAGAGATGGTTGTCCTTCTGGAAGGTTCTCCCATTTCCACACAGAAACTCTAGAGCTCTGTTGGAGTGACCATCGGGTTCTTGGTCACCTCCCTGACCAAGGCCCTTCTCCATCGATTGCTCAGTTTGGCTGGGCGACCAGCTCTAGGAAGAGTCTTGGTGGTTCCAAACTTCTCCCATTTAAGAATGATGGAGGCCACTGTGTTCTTGGAGGCCTTCAATGCTGCAGAAATGTTTTGTTACTTTTCCCCAGATCTGTGCCTCAACACAATTCTGTCTCGGCGCTCTACGGACTATTCCTTCAACCTCACAGCTTGGTTTTTGTCTCTGACATGCACTGTCAACTGTGGGACCTTATATAGACCGGTGTGTGCCTTTCCAAATCATGTCCAATCAATTGAATTTTCCTCAGGTGGACTCCAATCAAGTTGTAGAAACATCTCAAGGATGATCAATGGAAACAGTATGGGTGTGTCCCCGTCCCACTTACCTCTGTGGTAACTTGTCTCCTAAAGAGGACTCTGTATGGATTATCTCTATGGTAACTTGTCCACTAAAGAGGACTCTATATGGATTATCTCTATGGTAACTGGTCTCCTAAAGAGGACTCTATATGGATTATCTCTATGGTAACTTGTCTCCTAAAGAAGACTCTACATGGATTATCTCTATGGTAACTTGTCTCCTAAAGAGGACTCTATATGGATTATCTCTATGGTAACTTGTATCTGTACATGATGAACTCTGAATTACTCAAATGTTCCTCTCAGAAATGCTGTCTTATTTACATCGGCCTCACCCCCTCATCACACCAGCCTTTAGATGCTGTGACACCCTGTGGAGATTGTTGGGCCTGGGAGTGTTTAGGTTACTGTAAACTTGGTATTGTTTGATTGGTCAATGGTGGTTGGTTTTGGGTTGAGAAGGTTCCACCTTCAGATGTTCTACAGGTAATGAAATGCATTGGTTCTCTCTCTTATCCTGTATCCAGTCCATGGAGGAAGGTTGTATGATCAGGTCTCATTTCCTACAATTCTAGGCCTCTGGCCTAGTGAGTGTCTCGTTGTTCATGCTTTGTCCTATAAGTTAACTTTAGGATCTATGTGGTTGGAATAATGCCTTTGTAATGCTTGTTAATGTTTGTAACTTAAGCTTCATGCCTGGAATGTTAATCCATTCATTGTTCAATGTTAATTAACCATCTGCCTTTGATATAGACAATTCTCAGACCCATTCTTGTTAGTCAACGTCAACTCATTGTCTAATGCTTGTATATTTTAATTATCTTTATAGAGTCATATAAACATGTCAATAGGCTAATTGCTTAGTCTTCATTACGAGTGTTATGGGAGGTGTATATACACATATTACTGCCCAATGCAAGGTCACACTTGACTCATCCCAGAGACAAATCACTCACACAAAGACACAAGGATGAACACGTGGAGTTTCCCTGCACATAACTCTGTCGCAATGACCTACAGACAATTTGGGCAGCTCACAATCTTTACATCTAGCATACCTAAAGATTTTATCATCACCACCCTCCCCATCTGTGCGATTGGCTAGTGAGACTGTGGAGTTGACTGGGAATGCTTGGTTAGACTGTGGGATTGGCTGTGACCTGAGCCCTAGGACCATGCCCCAGGACTACCTGACATGATGACTCCTTGCTGTCCCCAGTCCACCTGACCGTGCTGCTGCTCCAGTTTCAACTGTTCTGCCTTATTATTATTCAACCATGCTGGTCATTTATGAACATCTTGGCCATGTTCTGTTATAATCTCCACCCGGCACAGCCAGAAGAGGACTGGTGGCCACCCCACATAGCCTGGATCCTCTCTAGGTTTCTTCCTAGGTTTTGGGCTTTCTAGGGAGTTTTTCCTATCCACCGTGCTTCTACACCTGCATTGCTTGCTGTTTGGGGTTTTAGGCTGGGTTTCTGTACAGCACTTTGAGATATCAGCCGATGTACGAAGGGCTATATAAATACATTTGATTTGATTTGATTTGATTGGCTAGTGAGACTGTGGACCCACCTCTTCTTCCTGGTGAGGATGAGGACGTCGTTGAAGAGGAAGAAGTAGACCTGATGTCGTGACGTCCTCTTGGAGAAGATGCCGTTCTCCTCCACGAAGGCTGTGAGCTCCCCTCTCTTCACCATCCACCTAGACGACGACACCAATGGGAAGGGCTGGGGGGGAGAGAGAGAGAGAGAGAAGAGACAGGGGGGGAGAGGGCAGAGGGGAGATGAGAGAGGGGAGAGAGAAGGGAGAGGAGAGAGAGAAGAGACAGGGGGAGGAGGGCAGAGGGGAGATGAGAGAGGGGAGAGAGAGGGGAGAAAGGAGAGAGGAGGGAGAGGAGAGAGAGAAGAGACAGGGGGGGGAGAGAGGACAGAGGAGAGATGAGAGAGGACAGAGAGAGGGGAGAGGAGAGAGAGAAGGGAGAAAGGAGAGAGGAGGGAGAGAGGAGAGACAGGGGGGAGAGAGGACAGAGGGGAGATGAGAGAGAAAGAGGAGGGAGGAGAGAGGACAAAGGAAAGAAAGAGGGGAGAGAGAGAGAGGAGGGGGGAGAGAGGACAGAGGAGAGAGAGGGGGGAGAGAGAGGACAGATGAGAGAGGGGGAGAGAGGTCAGAGGAGAGAGAGGGGTGAGTAAATAGAGAGAGAGGAGAGAGAGAGGAGAGAGAAGGGAGAGAGAGAGAGAGAGAGGGGAGAGAGTGGGGAGAGAGAAGGGAGAGAGGAGAGAGAGAGGAGAGAGGGGAGAAAGAGGAGAGAGAGGGGAGAAAGAGGAGAAAGACGATCAATATCAAGGTTTACAAATGTAATGTACTCCAAACATTCCTGTGTAGTGTGTGTGAACAGCTGGCTAGGAGGGCAGAATGTATGTTCACAGCCCTGCAGACATCTGTTAGGACCACATGTACCAACAGCACTTTCCCACACTGCTACCACACCTGTGCCTGCCGGAGCGTGTGTGTATGTGTGCATTTATGTACATCTGCTTGAATATATACAGTTGAAGTCGGAAGTTTACATACACTTAGGTTGGAGTCATTAAAACTTGTTTTTCAAACACTCCACAAATTTCTTGTTAACAAACTATAGGTTTGGCAAGTCGGTTAGAACATCTACTTTGTGCATGACACCAGCAATTCTTCCAACAATTGTTTACAGACAGATTACTTCACTTATAATTTACTGTATCACAATTCCACTGGGTCAGAAGTTTACATACACTAAGTTGACTGCGCCTTTAAACAGCTTGGAAAATTCCAGAAAATGATGTCATGGCTTTAGAAGCTTCTGATAGGCTAATTGACATAATTTGAGTCAATTGGGAGGTGTACCTGTGGATGTATTTCAAGGCCTACCTTCAAACTCAGTGCCTCTTTGCTTGACATCCTGGGAAGTCAAAAGAAATCAGCCAAGACCTCAGAAAAACAATTGTAGACCTCCACAAATCTGGTTTATCCTTGGGAGCAATTTCCAAATGCCTGAAGGTACCATGTTCATCTGTACAAACAATAGTATGCAAGTATAAACACTATGGGACCACGCAGCCGTCATACCGCTCAGGAAGGAGACGAGTTCTGTCTCCTAGAGATGAACGTACTTTGGTACGAAAAGTGCAAATCAATCCCAGAACAACAGCAAAGGACCTTGTGAAGATGCTGGAGGAAACAGGTACAAAAATATCTATATCCACAGTAAAACGAGTCCTATATCGTTATAACCTGAAAGGTCGCTCAGCAAGGAAGAAGCCACTGCTCCAAAACGGCCATAAGATAAGCCAGACCACGGTTTGCAACTGCACATGGAGACAAAGATTGTACTTTTTTGAGAATTGTCCTCTGGTCTGAAGAAACAAAAGTAGAACTGTTTGGCCATAATGACCATCGTTATGTTTGGAGGAAAAAGGGGAACGCTTGCAAGCCGAAGAACACCATCCCAACCGTGAAGCACGGGGGTGGCAGCGTTATGTTGTGGGGGTGCTTTGCTGCAGGAGGTGCACATCACAAAATAGATGGCATCATGAGGGAGGAAAATTGAGTGGACATATTGAAGCAACATCTCAAGACATCAGTCAGGAAGTTAAAGCTTGGTCACAAATGGGTCTTCCAAATGGACAATGACCCCAAGCATACTTCCAAAGTTGTGGCAAAAAGAACAACAAAGTCAAGGTATTGGAGTGGCCATCACAAAGCCCTGACCTCAATCCTATAGAAAATGTGTGGGCAGAACTGTAAAAGCGTGTGCGAGCAAGGAGGCCTACAAACCTGACTCAGTTACACCAGCTCTGTCAGGAGGAATGGGCCAAAATTCACCCAACTTATTGTGGGAAGCTTTTGGTAGGCTACCAGAAATGTTTGACCCAAGTTAAACAATTTAAAGGCAATGCTACCAAATACTGATTGAGTGTAAACTTCTGACCCACTGGGAATGTGATGAAAGAAATAAAAGCTGAAATAAAATCATTCTCTGCTATTATTCTGACATTTCACATTCTTAAAAAAAAGTGGTGATACTAACTGCTGTAAAATAGGGAATTTTTACTAAGATTATATGTCAGGAATTGTGAAAAACTGAGTTTAAATATATTTGGCTAAGGTGTATGTAAACTTCTGACTTCAACTGTATCTGTTCGTGTGTGTGTGTGTGTGTATCTGTTCGTGTGTGTGTGTGTGTGTGTGTGTGTGTGTGCGTGCGTGCGTGCATCTATGCGAGAGAGAAATATGTAATCCTTTCTAGCACACTGCTGGAAACACACTTGTCCGTATCAACAGATGAAGAAATGAAGTATGACTCAAAGAGGATTCTGGGAAAAGACCTTGTGAAGGTACAGTTTGTACAGAACATAACACCGTGCGTGAGTGTGTGTGTGTGTGTGTGTGTGTGTGTGTGTGTGTGTGTGTGTGTGTGTGTGTGTGTGTGTGTGTTTTCCTCTGTAATGCAGCAGCAACAGTTATATAGAACCCTTATTCCTCTTGAATTCACACCAGTAGAGAAACATCATGTTCCCTCCCTGTGTCTCCTGGGAGACGGTTGGGGAAACATCATGTATGACCGGTAGAGAAACGTCATGTATGACCAGTAGAGAAACATCATGTATGACCAGTAGAGAAACATCATGTTCCCTCCCTGTGTCTCCTGGGAGACGGTTGGGGAAACATCATGTATGACCGGTAGAGAAACGTCATGTATGACCAGTAGAGAAACGTCATGTATGACCGGTAGAGAAACATCATGTATGACCAGTAGAGAAACATCATGTATGACCAGTAGAGAAACATCATGTTCCCTCCCTGTGTCTCCTGGGAGACGGTTGGGGAAACATCATGTATGACCGGTAGAGAAACGTCATGTATGACCAGTAGAGAAACGTCATGTATGACCAGTAGAGAAACGTCATGTATGACCAGTAGAGAACCAGTAGGGAAACATCATGTATGACCGGTAGAGAAACGTCATGTATGACCGGTAGAGAAACGTCATGTACGACCGGTAGAGAAACGTCATGTACGACCGGTAGAGAAACGTCATGTACGACCGGTAGAGAAACGTCATGTACGACCGGTAGAGAAACGTCATGTACGACCGGTAGAGAAACGTCATGTACGACCGGTAGAGAAACGTCATGTACGACCGGTAGAGAAACGTCATGTACGACCGGTAGAGAAACGTCATGTACGACCGGTAGAGAAACGTCATGTACGACCGGTAGAGAAACGTCATGTACGACCGGTAGAGAAACGTCATGTACGACCGGTAGAGAAACGTCATGTACGACCAGTAGAGAAAGGTCATGTACGACCAGTAGAGAAACGTCATGTACGACCAGTAGAGAAACGTCATGTACGACCAGTAGAGAAACGTCATGTATGACCAGTAGAGAAACGTCATGTATGACCAGTAGAGAAACGTCATGTATGACCAGTAGAGAAACGTCATGTATGACCAGTAGAGAAACGTCAAGTATGACCAGTAGAAAAACGTCATGTATGACCAGTAGAGAAACATCATGTATGACCAGTAGAGAAACGTCATGTATGACCAGTAGAGAAACATCATGTATGACCAGTAGAGAAACATAATGTATGACCAGTAGAGAAACGTCATGTATGACCAGTAGAGAAACATCATGTATGACCAGTAGAGAAACATCATGTATGACCAGTAGAGAAACATCATGTATGACCAGTAGAGAAACATCATGTATGACCAGTAGAGAAACATCATGTATGACCAGTAGAGAAACATCATGTATGACCAGTAGAGAAACATCATGTATGACCAGTAGAGAAACGTCATGTATGACCAGTAGAGAAACATCATGTATGACCAGTAGAGAAACGTCATGTATGACCAGTAGAGAAATGTCATGTATGACCAGTAGAGAAACATCATGTATGACCAGTAGAGAAACGTCATGTATGACCAGTAGAGAAACGTCATGTATGACCAGTAGAGAAACATCATGTATGACCAGTAAAGAAACATCATGTATGACAAGTAGAGAAACGTCATGTATGACCAGTAGAGAAACATCATGTATGACCAGTAGAGAAACATCATGTTCCCTCCCTGTGTCTCCTGGGAGACGGCTGGGGAAACGTCATGTATGACCAGTAGAGAAACGTCATGTATGACCAGTAGGGAAACATCATGTATGACCAGTAGAGAAACATCATGTATGACCAGTAGAGAAACATCATGTATGACCAGTAGAGAAACATCATGTATGACCAGTAGAGAAACATCATGTATGACCAGTAGAGAAACATCATGTATGACCAGTAGAGAAACGTCATGTATGACCAGTAGAGAAACATCATGTATGACCAGTAGAGAAACATCATGTATGACCAGTAGAGAAACATCATGTATGACCAGTAGAGAAACGTCATGTATGACCAGTAGGGAAAGATCATGTATGACCAGTAGAGAAACATCATGTATGACCAGTAGAGAAACATCATGTATGACCAGTAGAGAAACATCATGTATGACCAGTAGAGAAACATCATGTATGACCAGTAGAGAAACATCATGTATGACCAGTAGAGAAACGTCATGTATGACCAGTAGAGAAACATCATGTATGACCAGTAGAGAAACATCATGTATGACCAGTAGAGAACCAGTAGAGAAACGTCATGTATGACCAGTAGAGAAACATCATGTATGACCAGTAGAGAAACATCATGTATGACCAGTAGAGAAACATCATGTATGACCAGTAGAGAAACATCATGTATGACCAGTAGAGAAACGTCATGTATGACCAGTAGAGACACATCATGTATGACCAGTAGAGAAACATCATGTATGACCAGTAGAGAAACATAATGTATGACCAGTAGAGAAACATCATGTATGACCAGTAGAGAAACATCATGTATGACCAGTAGAGAAACATCATGTATGACCAGTAGAGAACCAGTAGGGAAACGTCATGTATGACCAGTAGAGAAACATCATGTATGACCAGTAGAGAAACATCATGTATGACCAGTAGAGAAACATCATGTATGACCAGTAGAGAACCAGTAGGGAAACGTCATGTATGACCAGTAGAGAAACATCATGTATGACCAGTAGAGAAACATCATGTATGACCAGTAGAGAAACGTCATGTATGACCAGTAGAGAAACGTCATGTATGACCAGTAGAGAAACGTCATGTATGACCAGTAGAGAAACGTCATGTATGACCAGTAGAGAAACGTCATGTATGACCAGTAGAGAAACGTCATGTATAACCAGTAGAGAAACGTCATGTATGACCAGTAGAGAAACGTCATGTATGACCAGTAGAGAAACGTCATGTATGACCAGTAGAGAAACATCATGTATGACCAGTAGAGAAACGTCATGTATGACCAGTAGAGAAACGTCATGTATGACCAGTAGAGAAACGTCATGTATGACCAGTAGAGAAACATCATGTATGACCAGTAGAGAAACATCATGTATGACCAGTAGAGAAACATCATGTATGACCAGTAGAGAAACATCATGTATGACCAGTAGAGAAACATCATGTATGACCAGTAGAGAACCAGTAGGGAAACGTCATGTATGACCAGTAGAGAAACATCATGTATGACCAGTAGAGAAACATCATGTATGACCAGTAGAGAACCAGTAGGGAAACGTCATGTATGACCAGTAGAGAAACATCATGTATGACCAGTAGAGAAACATCATGTATGACCAGTAGAGAACCAGTAGGGAAACGTCATGTATGACCAGTAGAGAAACATCATGTATGACCAGTAGAGAAACGTCATGTATGACCAGGAATAGCCATCGAACGTTCCTCCAAATCAGACAGACAGCTAAAGGTAATGTCTTCACAATACCTAATGGAACGGGCTTTTAAAAGCTACAATCCTCAGTTGCTATGTTCATTTTTTTAAAACTTATAAACCAATGATATATTCCCATTGGTTCTTACAAAATGACGTCTCATGGAGTTCAGTTTAACTGTCGTACCCCCATCAGAACACAAAACATCAGCTTGTTTTACTCTGTCTGTAAACAACCTACATATAAACAAACATTGTATAGACTCATAACACGGTTAAAACTATCAATTTCATGTCAGGGCTGGTCAGTCCTTGCATCCATAGCTCTGTCTACGAATTTCTCCAGGCCCTTCTCTCAGCTTTTTAACCCAAGACACATTGGCAGAGGGACGCTTTTGTTATTGTTTCTGTTTAAGATGGAAATCACACGAGGGGAAACGGCACCACGGTTTGTTTTTGTTGACTAACGGAGGACGGGAGCGTTTGGTAAACACATCTGCAGTACGTAACCTGCTGTTCTATCACGCCTGCAGTGATGTCAGAGGGGAGAGAAAGTAGCTTCTTTGTTGCTGTTGTAACATCCCAAACGTACCCGGTAGTTTCACCATTAAGGATTCTACCGTTAAAAACACTTCTGCATGTCAATGCTACTCTCTGGCATGGATTCTTAACTGTCCATAGTATCTCATAGGAGCTTAACAGTTCTTCAGGGTTTACAGTAGGTTAACAGCTATAGACCCACTGGGTGACTACAGACAGCCATAAAACCCAGTCAGAAAAACCCAGCTATAGACCCACTGGGTGACTACAGACAGCCATAAAACCCAGCTATAGACCCACTGGGTGACTACAGACAGCCATAAAACCCAGTCAGAAAAACCCAGCTATAGACCCACTGGGTGACTACAGACAGCCATAAAACCCAGCTATAGACCCACTGGGTGACTACAGACAGCCATAAAACCCAGTCAGAAAAACCCAGCTATAGACCCACTGGGTGACTACAGACAGCCATAAAACCCAGCTATAGACCCACTGGGTGACTACAGACAGCCATAAAACCCAGCTATAGACCCACTGGGTGACTAGAGACAGTCATAAAACCCAGCTATAGAGACAGCCATAAAACCTAGCTATAGAGACAGCCATAAAACCCAGCTATAGAGACAGCCATAAAACCCAGCTATAGACCCACTGGGTGACTAGAGACAGTCATAAAACCCAGCTATAGAGACAGCCATAAAACCCAGCTATAGAGACAGCCATAAAACCCAGCTATAGAGACAGCCATAAAACCCAGCTATAGAGACAGTCATTAAACCCAGCTATAGACCCACTGGTGTGAATAGAGACAGTCATAAAACCCAGCTATAGAGACAGTCATAAAACCCAGCTATAGAGACAGTCATAAAACCCAGCTATAGAGACAGTCATAAAACCCAGCTATAGAGACAGTCATAAAACCCAGCTATAAAACCCAGTCATAAAACCCAGCTATAGAGACAGTCATAAAAACCAGCTATAGAGACAGTCATAAAACCCAGCTATAAAACCCAGTCATAAAACCCAGCTATAGAGACAGTCATAAAACCCAGCTATAGAGACAGTCATAAAACCCAGCTATAGAGACAGTCATAAAAACCAGCTATAGAGACAGTCATAAAACCCAGCTATAGAGACAGTCATAAAACCCAGCTATAGAGACAGTCATAAAAACCAGCTATAGAGACAGTCATAAAACCCAGCTATAAAACCCAGTCATAAAACCCAGCTATAGAGACAGTCATAAAAAACAGCTAGAGACAGTCATAAAACCCAGCTAGAGAGACAGTCATAAAACCCAGCTATAAAACCCAGCCATAGAGACAGCCATAAAACCCAGCTATAGAGACAGTCATAAAACCCAGCTATAGAGAGTCATAAAACCCAGCTATAGAGACAGTCATAAAACCCAGCTATAGACCCACTGGGTAAATAGAGAGTCATAAAACCCAGCTATAGACCCACTGGGGTAAATAGAGAGTCATAAAACCCAGCTATAGACCCACTGGGGTAAATAGAGAGTCATAAAACCCAGCTATAGACCCACTGGGTAAATAGAGAGTCATAAAACCCAGCTATAGAGACAGCCATAAAACCCAGCTATAGAGACAGTCATAAAACTCAGCTATAGGGACAACCATAAAACCCAGCTATAGAGACAGCCATAAAACCCAGCATATAGACCCACTGGGTAAATAGAGAGTCATAAAACCCAGCATATAGACCCACTGGGGTAAATAGAGAGTCATAAAACCCAGCTATAGACCCACTGGGTAAATAGAGAGTCATAAAACCCAGCTATAGACCCACTGGGGAGAATTCCAAGCCCATCTCCATACCTTGATCTTAAAGTCCAGTTGAGAGTTGATGGTGTACATCATCTCTGTTCTCTCCATGGTACGGGCTCCTTCGTTACACTGACGCACCACCTAAAACACACAGGTATTAGCACTCACAGACACGTGCAGATACACGCAGGCTCACATACAAAGACCATGGGGGAAACACAGGCTCCTTCCTTGATCTCGTGTTGAGATGGGCCTTTGACCTTTGACTTGGCATCAATTTGGGTTTGACACCAGTTGACCTCTCACCTTGCTGACTGATTGAAGGGCTTTCTTACAGGCCTCATACTGAGATGAGCCTTTAGAAGCCTTCTGACAAATGACCTGAAAAACAGAGAGAGAGGTCAGAGGTCAGAGCAGATCACACACGCACACAGTGGCTGTGTGCACAGTAGAATATGATGTCATAAAGGCTGTGTACACAGTAGAGTATGATGTCATAAAGGCTGTGTACACAGTAGAGTATGATGTCATAAAGGTTGTGTACACAGTAGAGTATGATGTCATAAAGGCTGTGTACACAGTAGAATATGATGTCATAAAGGCTGTGTACACAGTAGAATATGATGTCATAAAGGCTGTGTACACAGTAGAGTATGACGTCATAAAGGCTGTGTACACAGTAGAGTATGACGTCATAAAGGCTGTGTACACAGTAGAGTATGACGTCATAAAAGCTGTGTGCACAGTAGAGTATGACGTCATAAAGGCTGTGTACACAGTAGAGTATGATGTCATAAAGGCTGTGTACACAGTAGAGTATGATGTCATAAAGTAGAGTGTGTGTGAGATCAGCTAGTTAACCACTTTGTTATTCCTGGGAGAGGCTTCCAGAACACATCTCTCACTAACGCTGCTTTCATGAACACACACACACGCGCGCACACACACACACACACACGGACACACACACACACACACACACGCGTGCACACACGGACACACACACACACGCGCGCACACACACACGCACAGCGGTTGGAATCATTAAGTGTAACCAAAACTTTCCCAGGGCTCAATAGCCTCCTACTCCATGGCCTATAGTCCTGCCTTAAACCTCAAGGGAACAACTACAACAGGGAAGGAGAGAGAAGGAGAGAGAAGGAGAGAGAAGGAGAGAGATAGAACAGTAAGTGAAAACATTAGTAAAATAATTGCTAAAAACGAGGGACCAATGAATGACAGAATGAACAAGCATTTCTAGGTCAATGGAGTTAGGAGCTGAGCTCTTTGAGCCAGTTAAGACTAAGGCTACAACAGACAAATGCTACATTAGACTAAGGCTACATTAGACTAATGCTACAGTAGACTAAGGCTACAGTAGACTAAGGCTACAGTAGACTAAGGCTACAGTAGACTAAGGCTACAGTAGACTAAGGCTACAGTAGACTAAGGCTACAGTAGACTAAGGCTACATTAGACTAAGGCTACAGTAGACTAAGGCTACATTAGACAAAGGCTACATTAGACTAAGGCTACAGTAGACTAAGGCTACATTAGACTAAGGCTACATTAGACTAAGGCTACAGTAGACTAAGGCTACATTAGACTAAGGCTACAGTAGACTAAGGCTACAGTAGACTAAGGCTACATTAGACAAAGGCTACATTAGACAAAGGCTACAACAGACTAAGGCTACAGTAGACTAAGGCTACATTAGACAAATGCTACAACAGACTAAGGCTACAGTAGACTAAGGCTACATTAGACAAATGCTACAACAGACTAAGGCTACAGTAGACTAAGGCTACATTAGACTAAGGCTACATTAGACTAAGGCTACAGTAGACTAAGGCTACATTAGACTAAGGCTACATTAGACTAAGGCTACAGTAGACTAAGGCTACAGTAGACTAAGGCTACAGTAGACTAAGGCTACAACAGACTAAGGCTACATTAGACTAAGGCTACATTAGACTAAGGCTACAGTAGACTAAGGCTACATTAGACTAAGGCTACGGTCGGTGAAGGCTACAGTAGGTGAAGGCTGCATTAGACTAAGACTACAGTAGGTGAAGGCTGCATTAGACTAAGGCTACATTAGACGAAGGCTACAGTAGGTGAAGGCTACAGTAGGTGAAGGCTACAGTAGGTGAAGGCTACATTAGACTAAGGCTATAAGGCTACATTAGACTAAGGCTACTGTAGGTGAAGGCTACAGTAGGTGAAGGCTACAGTAGGTGAAGGCTACATTAAACTAAGGCTACAGTAGGTGAAGGCTACATTAGACTAAGGCTACTGTAGGTGAAGGTTACATTAGACTAAGGCTACTGTAGGTGAAGGCTACATTAGACTAAGGCTACAGTAGGTGAAGGCTACAGTAGATGTAGGCTACATTAGACTAAGGCTACAGTAGATGAAGGCTACATTAGACTAAGGCTACAGTAGGTGAAGGCTACATTAGACTAAGGCTACAGTAGGTGAAGGCTACATTAGACTAAGGCTACAGTAGGTGAAGGCTACATTAGACTAAGGCTACTGTAGGTGAAGGTTACATTAGACTGAGGCTACTGTAGGTGAAGGCTACATTAGACTAAGGCTACAGTAGGTGAAGGCTACAGTAGATGTAGGCTACATTAGACTAAGGCTACGGTAGGTGAAGGCTACATTAGACAAACGCTACTGTAGGTGAAGGCTACATTAGACTAAGGCTACAGTAGGTGAAGGCTACATTAGACTAAGGCTACTGTAGGTGAAGGTTACATTAGACTGAGGCTACTGTAGGTGAAGGCTACATTAGACTAAGGCTACGGTAGGTGAAGGCTACAGTAGATGTAGGCTACATTAGACTAAGGCTACGGTAGGTGAAGGCTACATTAGACTAAGGCTACTGTAGGTGAAGGCTACATTAGACAAACGCTACTGTAGGTGAAGGCTACATTAGACAAAGGCTACTGTAGGTGAAGGCTACGGCGGTGTGGGTGAAAGTGATTTCACTGGGGGAAACTGAATCTTTCGCGTTACGTAAGAGAAAGTCGTTTAGAGAGTGAGCCCGTCGTAGACGTGTGCGTTCCTTTCTG
>NC_143045.1:39577500-39617500 GCF_057628025.1 Oncorhynchus mykiss
TTACTGGGAAGCTTAGGAGAAGTATATATTCTCATGTTATTTATGTTAGTGCAGGGTGAGCTGCTCACAGTGGACTTCCTACTAGGGCACACCGTGCTAAAAGTATAACTCTGGTTCATAGACACATGATTACTGCATACAATAGCTGTATGATCAGCAGAGGCATTCAGGGCAGTAAGAGGGACATAAATTAGATTACTTACATTGTGTCTTCCAACACCCCTGATGTAATGTACATTTACTGAAGCTATATATGATGACTCAGTGACAGAATGATAGGGATTAACTGAGCTGGACTTGGGTCATTGATAAGTCATTGTCTCAACGCAGCCTTATAACGCTGTGAAAGGATCCAGGAACCCACATTTTTGGGTGGATCCCATCCTCCTTGTTATTAAAACGTGTTTTGTTTCCAAAAGGTATTGAAATTGTCAACAGAAGTTACACCCATTGAGCTGCAATAATCACATCGCCAGTTGTGAAGAGAAAGAATCCTGCTAAAGTGTTCAATGCCGTGATTCAGAGAAGGGCACAGGGCCAGATATGATGGGTATTTTACTAGTGTCTGGCAGAGAGTCAATCAGCTCTTTCAAAATCCAGTTTCACCTGTTCAGAGCTGCCCTTCTTCATGCCATTAAAACCACATGGATTATGATAGAATTGATTTCCATGTCCTGACGTAGTACATTTCAGAGCAGCATAGTCATGTCATTTACTCGAGCTCCGGGATAAGACATTGTTTTTGTACCAGGTACAGTCACATTTCTTACCATGGAGCTGCCCAAAAATCACAGCTGACGACAAGGACAACGTAATCCACCCACTAACACGCTTCACAGGATTCGGAGAAGCCTTTATGGACAGGCGAGAGGCAGGATGACGTGTGCACGTGGCTCTCGGTGCCTGGTGCAGGCCTCTAACAGATGGAGAAGCCTTTATGGACAGGCGAGAGGCAGGATAACTTGTGCACGTTGCTCCCGGTGCCTGGTGCAGGCCTCTAACAGATGGAGAAGCCCCGCTCGATCCAGAACAGAAGGTTGCCGACGTCGACTTTGAAATCGTAGTAGAAGGCACAGCGGCCGCAAGCACAGGCATCCCCAGAGACGAAGGTGCAGGAAGATCAGACTCCAGGACGCCAACCTATTTCTTGTAGACTGCTTTGCTGGAGGCCTCTATCTTCAGCTTCCACAACTCGTAACATGCCACCATCGTTGATTGCCTTGCTCCTCTAGCTGTGCTCCTTCGACTCCGCTATCAGATGGGTGAGCTCCGGGCAACACCGGCCAGTCCAATAACGACAAACAACAAGGCGGAGATGCATCAAACAAGCGTGAATGCCGTCCAGCCACCGGTGTAGAAAAGGTAAACATGCCACTCTGAGTTTTCCCCAGTTTCTTACGTAAGCTGGCGACCTGCGTGATCAAGGAAGCCCAATCTCTCTTTGGGCCTTTGGGTTACCAGGTGCTGGCGACCTGCGTGATCAAGGAAGCCCAATCTCTCTTTGGGCCTTTGGGTTACCAGGTGCTGGCGACCTGCGTGATCAAGGAAGCCCAATCTCTCTTTGGGCCTTTGGGTTACCAGGTGCTGGCGACCTGCGTGATCAAGGAAGCCACTTCAAGCCACTATAATCCTCAGCAAGTAAACAATCGCCGCATTGGAACTCGAGTCGTCCGGTTTGTCCAGAAACAAAGTGTAGTTGATACAGCCCCTACAGCCATGGGACCGGGTAGGAGATACAGCCCCTACAGCCATGGGACCGGGTAGGAGATACAACCCCTACAGCCATGGGACTGGGTAGGAGATACAGCCCCTACAGCCATGGGACCGGGTAGGAGATACAGCCCCTACAGCCATGGGACCGGGTAGGAGATACAGCCCCTACAGCCATGGGACCAGGTAGGAGATACAGCCCCTACAGCCATGGGACCAGGTAGGAGATACAGCCCCTACAGCCATGGGACCAGGTAGGAGATACAGCCCCTACAGCCATGGAACCAGGTAGGAGATACAGCTCCTACAGCCATGGGACCGGGTAGGAGATACAGCCATGGGACCAGGTAGGAGATACAGCCCCTACAGCCATGGGACCGGGTAGGAGATACAGCCCCTACAGCCATGGGGCCAGGTAGGAGATACAGCCCCTACAGCCATGGGACCAGGTAGGAGATACAGCCCCTACAGCCATGGGACCGGGTAGGAGATACAGCCCCTACAGCCATGGGACCAGGTAGGAGATACAGCCCCTACAGCCATGGGACCAGGTAGGAGATACAGCCCCTACAGCCATGGGACCAGGTAGGAGATACAGCCCCTACAGCCATGGGACCAGGTAGGAGATAGAGCCCCTACAGCCATGGGACCGGGTAGGAGATACAGCCCCTACAGCCATGGGACCGGGTAGGAGATACAGCCCCTACAGCCATGGGACCGGGTAGGAGATACAGCCCCTACAGCCATGGGACCAGGTAGGAGATACAGCCCCTACAGCCATGGGACCGGGTAGGAGATAGAGCCCCTACAGCCATGGGACCAGTAATGTACTTCTCCAGACAGAGAGGGCTCCATTACAAAAGTCATCTGGTAACAACTTTGTTAGCTTGATGGCTAGCAGCTTAGTGTCTGAGGGGTGAAGTTGCACGTGTCTGAGAGGTGAAGTTGCACGTGGCTGAGGTTTCCATAGGAATGAGGTGGGGAGGACTATGAAGCAGTACAGGCCTGAACAGAGAGAGGTTAGCATGAATAACAGACTGACACACAGCTGCCAGTATGAGCTAACCCAGGGGACCATGAACACAGTGTTACAGAGGAACAGAGGGCTGTGTGTGTTTACGAGAGAGAGGGGGGAGTCATGTAGAGACGGGGGGTCACGTAGAGAGCGGTGGGAGTCATGTAGAGAGAGAGTGGGGGGAGAGTCATGTAGAGAGAGAGTGGGGGGAGAGTCATGTAGAGAGAGAGTGGGGGGAGAGTCATGTAGAGAGAGAGTGGGGGGAGAGTCATGTAGAGAGAGAGCGGGGGAGAGTCATGTAGAGAGAGAGCGGGGGGAGTCATGTAGAGAGAGAGCGGGGGGAGTCATGTAGAGAGAGAGCGGGGGGAGAGTCATGTAGAGAGAGAGCGGGGGGAGAGTCATGTAGAGAGAGAGCGGGGGGAGAGTCATGTAGAGAGAGTGTGGGTTGAGTCATGCAGAGAGCGGGAGGAGTCATGCAGAGAGCGGGAGGAGTCATGCAGAGAGCGGGAGGAGTCATGCAGAGAGCGGGAGGAGTCATGCAGAGAGCGGGAGGAGTCATGCAGAGAGAGGGAGGAGTCATGCAGAGAGAGGGAGGAGTCATGCAGAGAGAGGGAGGAGTCATGCAGAGAGAGGGAGTCATCATGCAGAGAGAGGGAGGAGTCATGCAGAGAGAGGGAGGAGTCATGCAGAGAGAGGGAGGAGTCATGCAGAGAGAGGGAGGAGTCATGCAGAGAGAGGGAGGAGTCATGCAGAGAGAGGGAGGAGTCATGCAGAGAGAGGGAGGAGTCATGCAGAGAGAGGGAGGAGTCATGCAGAGAGAGGGAGGAGTCATGCAGAGAGAGGGAGGAGTCATGCAGAGAGAGGGAGGAGTCATGCAGAGAGAGGGAGGAGTCATGCAGAGAGAGGGAGGAGTCATGCAGAGAGAGGGAGGAGTCATGCAGAGAGAGGGAGGAGTCATGCAGAGAGAGGGAGGAGTCATGCAGAGAGAGGGAGGAGTCATGCAGAGAGAGGGAGGAGTCATGCAGAGAGAGGGAGGAGTCATGCAGAGAGAGGGAGGAGTCATGCAGAGAGAGGGAGGAGTCATGCAGAGAGAGGGAGGAGTCATGCAGAGAGCGGGAGGAGTCATGCAGAGAGCGGGAGGAGTCATGCAGAGAGCGGGAGGAGTCATGCAGAGAGCGGGAGGAGTCATGCAGAGAGCGGGAGGAGTCATGCAGAGAGCGGGAGGAGTCATGCAGAGAGCGGGAGGAGTCATGCAGAGAGCGGGAGGAGTCATGCAGAGAGCGGGAGGAGTCATGCAGAGAGCGGGAGGAGTCATGCAGAGAGCGGGAGGAGTCATGCAGAGAGCGGGAGGAGCCATGCAGAGAGCGGGAGGAGCCATGCAGAGAGCGGGAGGAGCCATGCAGAGAGCGGGAGGAGTCATGCAGAGAGCAGGAGGAGTCATGCAGAGAGCGGGAGGAGTCATGCAGAGAGCGGGAGGAGCCATGCAGAGAGCGGGAGGAGCCATGCAGAGAGCGGGAGGAGTCATGCAGAGAGCGGGAGGAGTCATGCAGAGAGCGTCCACTGGGAGGTAGGTGGCGGCGGTACATCTTGTAGAAAACACAAACTCACCTCTTTTACAAGAGCACTGCTCTGTGAAGTGCAACAAGTATGAATAAACGGACTCCTGCTGAGTCCTGTATCACTGTAAATACTGCACGGCCAATGCAGATGTCAGATTGACCAAGTGGCCCAGATGCACAATGCACTTCTCCCCACAGAATGAGCTCTTTCTCCTGACAATATGCTCACTGTTTCATCACTTCATTGTGTGAATTGTTTTGCGTTTGATGGTTAGAGTGTCTATCAATTCCCCATTACACACATCACAAGTAGTACATTTACCAATTAATTCCTATCATTTCTAATCTACAATGTTTGTTACTTTGGTTACGATCATTTCTCTTAATGCTTTTCATATTAGTTTTCCAGTATTTATTCTTCATTTTCAGAATGGGCATATTATTTGGAATGGGCATATTATTTGGAATGGGCCTGATTTAAGCATAGAAGTAGTCCTATTGGCTACCTGGCCTGATTTACGCATAGAGGTAGGCCTAGTGTCTACCTGGCCTGATTTAAGCATAGAAGTAGGCCTATTGTCTACCTGGCCTGATTTACACATAGAAGTAGTCCTATTGGCTACCTGGCCTGATTTACACATAGAAGTAGGCCTATAGGCTACCTGGCCTGATTTACACATAGAAGTAGTCCTATTGTCTACCTGGCCTGATTTACACATAGAAGTAGTCCTAGTGTCTACCTGGCCTGATTTACACATAGAAGTAGTCCTATTGTCTACCTGGCCTGATTTACACATAGAAGTAGTCCTATTGTCTACCTGGCCTGATTTACGCATAGAAGTGGTCCTAGTGTCTACCTGGCCTGATTTAAGCATAGAAGTAGGCCTATAGGCTACCTGGCCTGATTCACGCATAGAAGTAGTCCTATTGGCTACCTGGCCTGATTTACACATAGAAGTAGTCCTATTGACTACCTGGCCTGATTTACACATAGATGTAGGCCTATTGGCTACCTGGCCTGATTTAAGCATAGAAGTAGTCCTATTGTCTACCTGGCCTGATTTACACATAGAAGTAGTCCTATTGGCTACCTGGCCTGATTTACACATAGAAGATATCAGTTTGTCTCTGTCAATGGTCTGTCCTCTGACAAATCAACTGTAAATTTCGGTGTTCCTCAAGGTTCCGTTTTAGGACCACTTTTGTTTTCACTATATATTTTACCTCTTGGGGATGTTATTCGAAAACATAATGTTAACTTTCACTGCTATGCAGATGACACACAGCTGTACATTTCAATTAAACATGGTGAAGCCCCAAAATTGCCCTTGCTAGAAGAATGTGTTTCAGACATAAGGAAGTGGATGGCTGCAAACTTTCTACTTTTAAACTCGGACAAAACAGAGATGCTTGTTCTAGGTCCCAAGAAACAAAGAGATCTTCTGTTGAATCTGACAATTAATCTTAATGGTTGTACAGTCGTCTCAAATAAAACTGTGAAGGACCTCGGCGTTACTCTGGACCCTGATCTCTCTTTTGAAGAACATATCAAGACCATTTCAAGGACAGCTTTTTTCCATCTACGAAACATTGCAAAAATCAGGAACTTTCTGTCCAAAAATGATGCAGAAAAATTAATCCATGCTTTTGTCACTTCCAGGTTAGACTACTGCAATGCTCTACTTTCCGGCTACCCGGATAAAGCACTAAATAAACTTCAGTTAGTGCTAAATACGGCTGCTAGAATCCTGACTAGAACCAAAAAATTTGATCATATTACTCCAGTGCTAGCCTCTCTACACTGGCTTCCTGTCAAAGCAAGGGCTGATTTCAAGGTTTTACTGCTAACCTACAAAGCATTACATGGGCTTGCTCCTATCTATCTCTCTGATTTGGTCCTGCCGTACATACCTACACGTACGCTACGGTCACAAGACGCAGGCCTCCTAATTGTCCCTAGAATTTTTAAGCAAACAGCTGGAGGCAGGGCTTTCTCCTATAGAGCTCCATTTTTATGGAACGGTCTGCCTACCCATGTCAGAGACGCAAACTCGGTCTCAACCTTTAAGTCTCTACTGAAGACTCATCTCTTCAGTGGGTCATATGATTGAGTGTAGTCTGGCCCAGGAGTGGGAGGTTGAACGGAAAGGCTCTGGAGCAACGAACCACCCTTGCTGTCTCTGCCTGGCCGGTTCCCCTCTTTCCACTGGGATTCTCTGCCTCTAACCCTATTACAGGGGCTGAGTCACTGGCTTTACTGGGGCTCTCTCATGCCGTCCCTGGAGGAGGTGCGTCACCTGAGTGGGTTGAGTCACTGATGTGGTCATCCTGTCTGGGTTGGCGCTCCCCCCCCCCCCTTAAGTTGTGCCGTGGCGGAGGTCTTTGTGGGCTATACTCAGCCTTGTCTCAGGATGGTAAGTTGGTGGTTGAAGATATCCCTCTAGTGGTGTGGGGGCTGTGCTTTGGCAAAGTGGGTGGGGTTATATCCTTCCTGTTTGGCCCTGTCCGGGGGTGTCCTCGGAGTGGGCCACAGTGTCTCCTGACCCCTCCTGTCTCAGCCTCCAGTATTTATGCTGCAGTAGTTTATGTGTCGGGGGGCTAGGGTCAGTTTGTTATATCTGGAGTACTTCTCCTGTCCTATTCGGTGTCCTGTGTGAATCTAAGTGTGCGTTCTCTAATTCTCTCCTTCTCTCTTTCTCTCTCTCGGAGGACCTGAGCCCTAGGACCATGCCCCAGGACTACCTGACATGATGACTCCTTGCTGTCCCCAGTCCACCTGGCTGTGCTGCTGCTCCAGTTTCAACTGTTCTGCCTTATTATTATTCGACCATGCTGATCATTTATGAACATTTGAACATCTTGGCCATGTTCTGTTATAATCTCCACCCGGCACAGCCAGAAGAGGACTGGCCATCCCACATATGCTCTCTCTAATTCTCTCTTTCTTTCTCTCTCTCGGAGGACCTGAGCCCTAGGACCATGCCCCAGGACTACCTGACATGATGACTCCTTGCTGTCCCCAGTCCACCTGACTGTGCTGCTGCTCCAGTTTCAACTATTCTGCCTTATTATTATTCGACCATGCTGGTCATTTATGAACATTTGAACATCTTGACCATGTTTTGTTATAATCTCCACCCGGCACAGCCAGAAGAGGACTGGCCACCCCACATAGCCTGGTTCCTCTCTAGGTTTCTTCCTAGGTTTTGGCCTTTCTAGGGAGTTTTTCCTAGCCACCGTGCTTCTTCACCTGCATTGCTTGCTGTTTGGGGTTTTAGGCTGGGTTTCTGTACAGCACTTTGAGATATCAGCTGATGTACGAAGGGCTATATAAAATAAATTTGATTTGATTTGATTTGAAGTAGTCCTATTGGCTACCTGGCCTGATTTACACATAGAAGTAGTCCTATTGACTCCCTGGCCTGTGCACAAAAGTAGACATATAAAATGTGGCCATTTGGGGATCTGATAGTATTTCTGATTGGCTTAACTTACCACCAATAATAACCTGTGGAGCTTCTCAAAGTCATATTTTCTTCACCTCAAACAGCGAGCAAACAAAGTCCGTTTTTACATCCATTGAGAATTATTATAGTTCCTCAAAATCTTTCCAGCTCTCTACCTTTTGATAACCACTCAGCGTGAAATGGAAAAATGTCATGCTCTGATCCAGTGGAAATGTCATAAAATAGGCCTACCTGATTACCTCTTATCAGTGCTCGACTTGCACTGAAATAGGTTCCGGTACTCATTTTGGGTGCTGGTACTGTTTATACTTAGTTGCAGGAGTTCCACAATACTTTAGAGAGAATATTCTATAAGAGGAAAGGGAGCTCAAGCAGTAGAACATTGGAGGTGTCAGTACTCAGCTCCAGCGAGCTCCTGCGCAAGTCAAGCACTGCTTTTTATCCCTTGTGCAAATAGCCTACAGCTGTGTCTGTCCCAAGCTCACTCGGGAGGGAAACTGAGGGCCCAGAATATTTTATACAATGTTGCAAGTTCGCTAATGCAAGCTTCAGGCCTGACCCAAGTTAATAGTTGATACAATGTTTCAAGGTGCTTCAGGCCTGACCCAAGTTAATAGTTGATACAATGTTTCAAGGTGCTTCAGGCCTGACCCAAGTTAATAGTTGATACAATGTTTCAAGGTGCTTCAGGCCTGACCCAAGTTAATAGTTGATACAATGTTTCAAGGTGCTTCAGGCCTGACCCAAGTTAATAGTTGATACAATGTTTCAAGGTGCTTCAGGCCTGACCCAAGTTAATAGTTGATACAATGTTTCAAGGTGCTTCAGCCCTGACCCAAGTTAATAGTTGATACAGTGTTTCAAGGTGCTTCAGGCCTGACCCAAGTTAATAGTTGATACAATGTTTCAAGGTGCTTCAGGCCTGACCCAAGTTAATAGTTGATACAATGTTTCAAGGTGCTTCAGGCCTGACCCAAGTTAATAGTTGATACAATGTTTCAAGGTGCTTCAGGCCTGACCCAAGTTAATAGTTGATACAATGTTTCAAGGTGCTTCAGGCCTGACCCAAGTTAATAGTTGATACAATGTTTCAAGGTGCTTCAGGCCTGACCCAAGTTAATAGTTGATACAATGTTTCAAGGTGCTTCAGGCCTGACCCAAGTTAATAGTTGATACAATGTTTCAAGGTGCTTCAGGCCTGACCCAAGTTAATAGTTGATACAATGTTTCAAGGTGCTTCAGGCCTGACCCAAGTTAATAGTTGATACAATGTTTCAAGGTGCTTCAGGCCTGACCCAAGTTAATAGTTGATACAATGTTTCAAGGTGCTTCAGCCCTGACCCAAGTTAATAGTTGATACAGTGTTTCAAGGTGCTTCAGGCCTGACCCAAGTTAATAGTTGATACAATGTTTCAAGGTGCTTCAGGCCTGACCCAAGTTAATAGTTGATACAATGTTTCAAGGTGCTTCAGGCCTGACCCAAGTTAATAGTTGATACAATGTTTCAAGGTGCTTCAGGCCTGACCCAAGTTAATAGTTGATACAATGTTTCAAGGTGCTTCAGGCCTGACCCAAGTTAATAGTTGATACAGTGTTTCAAGGTGCTTCAGGCCTGACCCAAGTTAATAGTTGATACAGTGTTTCAAGGTGCTTCAGGCCTGACCCAAGTTAATAGTTGATACAGTGTTTCAAGGTGCTTCAGGCCTGACCCAAGTTAATAGTTGATACAGTGTTTCAAGGTGCTTCAGGCCTGACCCAAGTTAATAGTTGATACAGTGTTTCAAGGTGCTTCAGGCCTGACCCAAGTTAATAGTTGATACAGTGTTTCAAGGTGCTTCAGGCCTGACCCAAGTTAATAGTTGATACAATGTTTCAAGGTGCTTCAGGCCTGACCCAAGGTGACAGTTGATACAATGTTTCAAGGTGCTTCAGGCCTGACCCAAGGTGACAGTTGATACAATGTTTCAAAGTGCTTCAGGCCTGACCCAAGTTAATAGTTGATACAATGTTTCAAGGTGCTTCAGGCCTGACCCAAGGTGACAGTTGATACAATGTTTCAAGGTGCTTCAGGCCTGACCCAAGTTAATAGTTAATACAGTGTTTCAAGGTGCTTCAGGCCTGACCCAAGTTAATAGTTGATACAATGTTTCAAGGTGCTTCAGGCCTGACCCAAGTTGATAGTTGATACAATGTTTCAAGTTCGTTGCAGACAGGCCATGTGTAGCCAATGTGATTTATAGGATATTTATTTTTAAATCAGGATATTTTCTACCTGCAATGTTTTTATTTGTTGGCTTTATGTAGGCTATTTTTACTTAGTTGCCAATGGCAACAGATGTTACTTTTTAAGTTATTTTTTATTTAGATTTGGATAGCATTTTGATTAACCACATGACAATGACGTTATAATAAATTAAATGAAACTGTTTCACAAATATTTGCATATGAAAACCATAACTGACAAGTAGATCGGTAGAAATTGTGAAATAAATTGACATGCCACATGAGAAAGTTTGACGAATTATCACGTAGGTTATTACCGGCAACTTCAGGAGAGTAACGGCAGAATCTGTGAAAGCCAGCAAGAGAGGGAAGAGGATGGTCCAGACGGGTTAAGGTTTTTTTTATTCTGGTAATCTTGATCTCTGGCTCCCTCTTGAGTCATTTGTCTTATTATATTAAACCGTAAGCTTAAAGCATCAGACAAGCTCAATACATATATAGTTGATTTGATTAATACACATAGTGTGTGTCTACATATGGAAAAATACATGTTTAAGAACAAACGACTTTCGGTTGACCAAGATGTTTTTTGTCGGGTACAGTCCTAGTTCTCACACTGACCTCACACACCACAAGAGCATCAACTACAATACCCACAATCCACCTTCCTCTAGCTAAGGCAAACACACACACAGACACACACAGACACACACACACACACACACACACACACACACACACACACAGGACCTACTTCTTGCTGGCCTCACACACGTCTGTGATGTTGGAGAAGAGGTGGTGGTGCTCGGTCTTGGTCATGGTGTCACTGAGCTCCGCTGAGTTCTGAAACATCCGGATCAGAACCTCCAGACTGTGGAGGTAGGAGTGTTCTGACGATATCAACTCAAATATGGCCTGACAGAGAGAATGAGAGAGAGACAGAGAGAGAGAGACAGAGAGACAGAGAGAGAGAGACAGAGAGACAGAGAGAGAGAGACAGAGGGTGTAAATTAAATGCATTAATGTACCTAACATCTGTGAGCTGTACTAATATCTCTGGCATGTCATTGGTCAATAACGTGTGTGCGAGGTGCAGGCTAGAGTGATGTCATAGCAGGGCTGAAAGGCCATTGGACAACATTCAAGACAGAACTCAAATAAAACTTCCAATGATAAGAGAAACACTGGTATGTTATACCTCTGTACATTTCATCAAAACCATATGTTGATAAGGGAAACACTGGTATGTTATACCTCTGTACATTTCATCAAAACCATGTTGATAAGGGAAACACTGGTATGTTATACCTCTGTACTTGTGTTACATCTCTGTCCTCTATAGACATTTATTTGCTATGAATTCATCTGTCCCTGACATATAAACTGGTTTATTTGTCTACGGTCCCTATTTTCTAGCCCTCCCCTTTAAGAAGGGTTTATTACTGCTATGGAGAGGTTACAGGAAGGGGAGTTCAGACACCGTATATTACATTTCCCAGGGTGCTACAGGAAGTGACTTTTCTGTGTGTACAGATTTCTAACTCTCTGGAGGCAGTCGGCTTTATCCTCCGTAGGAGGAACTGTCCATGTTGGAAGGGAAAGGGTCACACACACACGCACACACTAACTGTACTCCCGTCTCCTGCCTGGTCACACACACACTGAATAAGGCTGTTACACACACACACACACTGAATAAGGCTGTTACACACACACACACACTGAATAAGGCTGTCACACACACACACACTGAATAAGGCTGTTACACACACACACACACTGAATAAGGCTGTTACACACACACACACACTGAATAAGGCTGTTACACACACACACACACTGAATAAGGCTGTTACACACACACACACTGAATAAGGCTGTTACACACACACACACTGAATAAGGCTGTTACACACACACACACTGAATAAGGCTGTTACACACACACTGAATAAGGCTGTTACACACACACACACACTGAATAAGGCTGTTACACACACACTGAATAAGGCTGTTACACACACACTGAATAAGGCTGTTACACACACACACACTGAATAAGGCTGTTACACACACACTGAATAAGGCTGTTACACACACACACACACTGAATAAGGCTGTTACACACACACACACTGAATAAGGCTGTTACACACACACACACACTGAATAAGGCTGTTACACACACACACACACTGAATAAGGCTGTTACACACACACACACACTGAATAAGGCTGTTACACACACACTGAATAAGGCTGTTACACACACACTGAATAAGGCTGTTACACACACACACACACTGAATAAGGCTGTTACACACACACTGAATAAGGCTGTTACACACACACTGAATAAGGCTGTTACACACACACACACTGAATAAGGCTGTTACACACACACTGAATAAGGCTGTTACACACACACACACACTGAATAAGGCTGTTACACACACACACACTGAATAAGGCTGTTACACACACACACACACTGAATAAGGCTGTTACACACACACACACTGAATAAGGCTGTTACACACACACACACACTGAATAAGGCTGTTACACACACACACACACTGAATAAGGCTGTTACACACACACACACACTGAATAAGGCTGTCACACACACACTGAATAAGGCTGTTACACACACACACACTGAATAAGGCTGTTACACACACACACACTGAATAAGGCTGTTACACACACACACACTGAATAAGGCTGTTACACACACACACACTGAATAAGGCTGTTACACACACACACACACACACTGAATAAGGCTGTTACACACACACACACACTGAATAAGGCTGTTACACACACACACACTGAATAAGGCTGTTACACACACACTGAATAAGGCTGTTACACACACACACACTGAATAAGGCTGTTACACACACACACACTGAATAAGGCTGTTACACACACACTGAATAAGGCTGTTACACACACACACACTGAATAAGGCTGTTACACACACACACACTGAATAAGGCTGTTACACACACACACACACACACTGAATAAGGCTGTTACACACACACACACACTGAATAAGGCTGTTACACACACACACACACACACACAATAAGGCTGTTACACACACACACACACACACTGAATAAGGCTGTTACACACACACTGAATAAGGCTGTTACACACACACACACACACACACACACACACACACACACTGGGGCTGTTACCTCTTGTCTTTTCCGCTCCTCCTGGCTGAGCTTAAGGCCGCTCTTCTTCACCTGCAGGAACAACAGCGTTTAGAACATCGGGTTCGGTAACAACACGAGGAAGAACAAGTAATCTCTAACAACACAAGTCTAATGACTACATGCCACCACTTACACACAACCAGGTACATGCTGTACCTTAAGGACAGAGAGGAATGAGAGGAATTGTTTAGACGTGAAGCAGACCTCTGTGTCCGTCAGGGTTGTCTCTATCGGTATCCATCCATCCCAGGTAGTCCTAACTCTCAGACCTAGAGGTCCGCTTTTAGAGAAATTAAAGCTACTGTGTGTTCAGCCCAACTCTCAGACCTAGGGGTCCGCTTTTAGAGAAATGAAAGCTACTGTGTGTTCAGCCCAACTCTCAGACCTAGGGGTCAGTTTTTAGAGAAATGAAAGCTACTGTGTGTTCAGCCCAACTCTCAGACCTAGGGGTCAGTTTTTAGAGAAATGAAAGCTACTGTGTGTTCAGCCCAACTCTCAGACCTAGGGGTCCGTTTTTAGAGAAATGAAAGCTACTGTGTGTTCAGCCCAACTCTCAGACCTAGGGGTCCGTTTTTAGAGAAATGAAAGCTACTGTGTGTTCAGCCCAACTCTCAGACCTAGGGGTCCGTTTTTAGAGAAATGAAAGCTACTGTGTGTTCAGCCCAACTCTCAGACCTAGGGGTCCGCTTTTAGAGAAATGAAAGCTACTGTGTGTTCAGCCCAACTCTCAGACCTAGGGGTCAGTTTTTAGAGAAATGAAAGCTACTGTGTGTTCAGCCCAACTCTCAGACCTAGGGGTCCGTTTTTAGAGAAATGAAAGCTACTGTGTGTTCAGCCCAACTCTCAGACCTAGGGGTCCGTTTTTAGAGAAATGAAAGCTACTGTGTGTTCAGCCCAACTCTCAGACCTAGGGGTCCGTTTTTAGAGAAATGAAAGCTACTGTGTGTTCAGCCCAACTCTCAGACCTAGGGGTCTTTCTCTGAGAAAGGTGGCCCTAGCAACGATTCAACATCTGCTTGCCAACGTGCCTCTCCCACAGAAGGTTCTGAGGGAAATGAAAAACAGAACTGTTCAAGTGGTGAGAAGGTTCCACTGGCCAGGGACACCGAGGACAACTTCCTGGGCTTCGGGAGGAAGGTTCCACTGGCCAGGGACACCGAGGACAACTTCCTGGGCTTCGGGAGGAAGGTTCCACTGGCCAGGGACACCGAGGACAACTTCCTGGGCTTCAGGAGGAAGGTTCCACTGGCCAGGGACACCGAGGACAACTTCCTGGTCTTCGGGAGGAAGGTTCCACTGGCCAGGGACACCGAGGACAACTTCCTGGGCTTCGGGAGGAAGGTTCCACTGGCCAGGGACACCGAGGACAACTTCCTGGTCTTCGGGAGGAAGGTTCCACTGGCCAGGGACACCGAGGACAACTTCCTGGGCTTCGGGAGGAAGGTTCCACTGGCCAGGGACACCGAGGACAACTTCCTGGGCTTCGGGAGGAAGGTTCCACTGGCCAGGGACACCGAGGACAACTTCCTGGGCTTCAGGAGGAAGGTTCCACTGGCCAGGGACACCGAGGACAACTTCCTGGGGTTCAGGAGGAAGGTTCCAATGGCCAGGGACACCGAGGACAACTTCCTGGGGTTCAGGAGGAAGGTTCCACTGGTCAGGGACACCGAGGACAACTTCCTGGGGTTCAGGAGGAAGGTTCCACTGGCCAGGGACACCGAGGACAACTTCCTGGTCTTCGGGAGGAAGGTTCCACTGGCCAGGGACACCGAGGACAACTTCCTGGGGTTCAGGAGGAAGGTTCCACTGGCCAGGGACACCGAGGACAACTTCCTGGGGTTCAGGAGGAAGGTTCCACTGGCCAGGGACACCGAGGACAACTTCCTGGTCTTCGGGAGGAAGGTTCCACTGGCCAGGGACACCGAGGACAACTTCCTGGGCTTCGGGAGGAAGGTTCCACTGGCCAGGGACACCGAGGACAACTTCCTGGGGTTCAGGAGGAAGGTTCCACTGGCCAGGGACACCGAGGACAACTTCCTGGGGTTCAGGAGGAAGGTTCCACTGGCCAGGGACACCGAGGACAACTTCCTGGGGTTCAGGAGGAAGGTTCCACTGGCCAGGGACACCGAGGACAACTTCCTGGGGTTCAGGAGGAAGGTTCCACTGGCCAGGGACACCGAGGACAACTTCCTGGGATTCAGGAGGAAGGTTCCACTGGCCAGGGACACCGAGGACAACTTCCTGGGGTTCAGGAGGAAGGTTCCACTGGCCAGGGACACCGAGGACAACTTCCTGGGGTTCAGGAGGAAGGTTCCACTGGCCAGGGACACCGAGGACAACTTCCTGGGGTTCAGGAGGAAGGTTCCACTGGCCAGGGACACCGAGGACAACTTCCTGGGCTTCAGGAGGAAGGTTCCACTGGCCAGGGACACCGAGGACAACTTCCTGGGGTTCAGGAGGAAGGATCCACTGGCCAGGGACACCGAGGACAACTTCCTGGGGTTCAGGAGGAAGGTTCCACTGGCCAGGGACACCGAGGACAACTTCCTGGGGTTCAGGAGGAAGGATCCACTGGCCAGGGACACCGAGGACAACTTCCTGGGGTTCAGGAGGAAGGTTCCACTGGCCAGGGACACCGAGGACAACTTCCTGGGGTTCAGGAGGAAGGTTCCACTGGCCAGGGACACCGAGGACAACTTCCTGGGGTTCAGGAGGAAGGTTCCACTGGTCAGGGACACCGAGGACAACTTCCTGGGGTTCAGGAGGAAGGTTCCACTGGCCAGGGACACCGAGGACAACTTCCTGGTCTTCGGGAGGAAGGATCCACTGGCCAGGGACACCGAGGACAACTTCCTGGGGTTCAGGAGGAAGGTTCCACTGGCCAGGGACACCGAGGACAACTTCCTGGTCTTCGGGAGGAAGGTTCCACTGGCCAGGGACACCGAGGACTACTTCCTGGGCTTCGGGAGGAAGGTTCCACTGGCCAGGGACACCGAGGACAACTTCCTGGGGTTCAGGAGGAAGGTTCCACTGGCCAGGGACACCGAGGACAACTTCCTGGTCTTCGGGAGGAAGGTTCCACTGGCCAGGGACATCGAGGACAACTTCCTGGGCTTCGGGAGGAAGGTTCCACTGGCCAGGGACACCGAGGACAACTTCCTGGGGTTCAGGAGGAAGGTTCCACTGGCCAGGGACACCGAGGACAACTTCCTGGGGTTCAGGAGGAAGGTTCCACTGGCCAGGGACACCGAGGACAACTTCCTGGGGTTCAGGAGGAAGGTTCCACTGGCCAGGGACACCAAGGACAACTTCCTGGTCTTCGGGAGGAAGGTTCCACTGGTCAGGGACACCGAGGACAACTTCCTGGGGTTCAGGAGGAAGGTTCCACTGGCCAGGGACACCGAGGACAACTTCCTGGTCTTCAGGAGGAAGGTTCCACTGGCCAGGGACACCGAGGACAACTTCCTGGGGTTCAGGAGGAAGGTTCCACTGGCCAGGGACACCGAGGACAACTTCCTGGGGTTCAGGAGGAAGGTTCCACTGGCCAGGGACACCGAGGACAACTTCCTGGGGTTCAGGAGGAAGGTTCCACTGGCCAGGGACACCGAGGACAACTTCCTGGGGTTCAGGAGGAAGGTTCCACTGGCCAGGGACACCGAGGACAACTTCCTGGTCTTCAGGAGGAAGGTTCCACTGGCCAGGGACACCGAGGACAACTTCCTGGGGTTCAGGAGGAAGGATCCACTGGCCAGGGACACCGAGGACAACTTCCTGGTCTTCAGGAGGAAGGTTCCACTGGCCAGGGACACCGAGGACAACTTCCTGGTCTTCAGGAGGAAGGTTCCACTGGCCAGGGACACCGAGGACAACTTCCTGGGGTTCAGGAGGAAGGATCCACTGGCCAGGGACACCGAGGACAACTTCCTGGGGTTCAGGAGGAAGGTTCCACTGGCCAGGGACACCGAGGACAACTTCCTGGGGTTCAGGAGGAAGGATCCACTGGCCAGGGACACCGAGGACAACTTCCTGGGGTTCAGGAGGAAGGATCCACTGGCCAGGGACACCGAGGACAACTTCCTGGGGTTCAGGAGGAAGGTTCCACTGGCCAGGGACACCGAGGACAACTTCCTGGGGTTCAGGAGGAAGGTTCCACTGGCCAGGGACACCGAGGACAACTTCCTGGTCTTCGGGAGGAAGGTTCCACTGGCCAGGGACACCGAGGACAACTTCCTGGGGTTCAGGAGGAAGGTTCCACTGGCCAGGGACACCGAGGACAACTTCCTGGGGTTCAGGAGGAAGGTTCCACTGGCCAGGGACACCGAGGACAACTTCCTGGGGTTCAGGAGGAAGGTTCCACTGGCCAGGGACACCGAGGACAACTTCCTGGGGTTCAGGAGGAAGGTTCCACTGGCCAGGGACACCGAGGACAACTTCCTGGGATTCAGGAGGAAGGTTCCACTGGCCAGGGACACCGAGGACAACTTCCTGGGGTTCAGGAGGAAGGTTCCACTGGCCAGGGACACCGAGGACAACTTCCTGGGGTTCAGGAGGAAGGTTCCACTGGCCAGGGACACCGAGGACAACTTCCTGGGGTTCAGGAGGAAGGTTCCAATGGCCAGGGACACCGAGGACAACTTCCTGGGGTTCAGGAGGAAGGTTCCACTGGTCAGGGACACCGAGGACAACTTCCTGGGGTTCAGGAGGAAGGTTCCACTGGCCAGGGACACCGAGGACAACTTCCTGGTCTTCGGGAGGAAGGTTCCACTGGCCAGGGACACCGAGGACAACTTCCTGGGGTTCAGGAGGAAGGTTCCACTGGCCAGGGACACCGAGGACAACTTCCTGGGGTTCAGGAGGAAGGTTCCACTGGCCAGGGACACCGAGGACAACTTCCTGGTCTTCGGGAGGAAGGTTCCACTGGCCAGGGACACCGAGGACAACTTCCTGGGCTTCGGGAGGAAGGTTCCACTGGCCAGGGACACCGAGGACAACTTCCTGGGGTTCAGGAGGAAGGTTCCACTGGCCAGGGACACCGAGGACAACTTCCTGGGCTTCAGGAGGAAGGTTCCACTGGTCAGGGACACCGAGGACAACTTCCTGGGCTTCGGGAGGAAGGTTCCACTGGCCAGGGACACCGAGGACAACTTCCTGGTCTTCGGGAGGAAGGCCAAATGAAAATTAGAGAGACACTTGTGCTACAGGCTTTGGAGTCTGGTTAGATTGGCCGGACCTCAACAACCTGTGCAACCGGACTGGAGTAGAGCTCAGGTGGACTCGGACTGACAGGTAAACTGAGCCAGTGACTGGAGTAGAGCTCAGGTGGACTCGGACTGACAGGTAAACTGAGTCAGTGGCTGGAGTAGAGCTCAGGTGGACACGGACTGACAGGTAAACTGAGCCAGTGACTGGAGTAGAGCTCAGGTGGACACGGACTGACAGGTAAACTGAGCCAGTGACTGGAGTAGAGCTCAGGTGGACACGGACTGACAGGTAAACTGAGCCAGTGACTGGAGTAGAGCTCAGGTGGACTCGGACTGACAGGTAAACTGAGCCAGTGGCTGGAGTAGAGCTCAGGTGGACTCGGACTGACAGGTAAACTGAGCCAGTGACTGGAGTAGCGCTCAGGTGGACACGGACTGACAGGTAAACTGAGCCAGTGGCTGGAGTAGAGCTCAGGTGGACTCGGACTGACAGGTAAACTGAGCCAGTGGCTGGAGTAGAGCTCAGGTGGACTCGGACTGACAGGTAAACTGAGTCAGTAGCTGGAGTAGAGCTCAGGTGGACTCGGACTGACAGGTAAACTGAGCCAGTGGCTGGAGTAGAGCTCAGGTGGACTCGGACTGACAGGTAAACTGAGCCAGTGGCTGGAGTAGAGCTCAGGTGGACTCAGACTGACAGGTAAACTGAGCCAGTGGCTGGAGTAGAGCTCAGGTGGACATGGACTGACAGGTAAACTGAGCCAGTGGCTGCCTGTGATATAGTTGTGTTTAGATCTCAGTGTTGTTGTGGAGGATTCTGTCGCCATGAACATCTCATCTTACATCCAGGACTCCTTGGTTTCAGACGGACGTGTAGGAGTATGCATGGTTATGTGTGTGTGTGTGAACATGCATGGTTGTGTGTGTGTGTGTGTGTGTGTGTGTGTGTGTGTGTGTGTGTGTGTGACCATGCATGGTTGTGTGTCAGCCTGCTGAGGTTAACTCCCACAGTGTCATAATATCTACACCCCTCAGCCCACTGAGGTTAACTCCCACAGTGTCATAATATCTACACCCCTCAGCCCACTGAGGTTAACTCCCACAGTGTCATAATATCTACACCCCTCAGCCTGCTGAGGTTAACTCCCACAGTGTCAAAATATCTACACCCCTCAGCCTGCTGAGGTTGACTCCCACAGTGTCAAAATATCTACACCCCTCTACAATATATCTACAATATCTACACCCCTCAGCCTGCTGAGGTTAACTCCCACAGTGTCATAATATCTACACCCCTCAGCCTGCTGAGGTTAACTCCCACAGTGTCAAAATATCTACACCCCTCAGCCTGCTGAGGTTAACTCCCAGTGTCATAATATCTAATATTATCCACACTAGTGTTTTTCCCGAGTCACAGGCGGAGCCACACCAGCGTTCTGAACAGCAGAATGTATCTCACTAACACCAAAGAGATTAAAAATGTCTGCTTTGGTTAGGGATTTTCAAGGTTAGGGTTAAGGTCAGGCATCAACTCTGAATGGTTAAGGTCAGGCATTAACTCTGAATGGTTAAGGTCAGGCATTAACTCTGAATGGTTAAGGTCAGGCATTAACTCGGAATGGTTAAGGTCAGGCATCAACTCTGAATGGTTAAGGTCAGGCATCAACTCGGAATGGTTAAGGTCAGGCATTAACTCAGAATGGTTAAGGTCAGGCATTAACTCTGAATGGTTAAGGTCAGGCATTAACTCTGAATGGTTAAGGTCAGGCATTAAATCGGAATGGTTAAGGTCAGGCATTAACTCGGAATGGTTAAGGTCAGGCATTAACTCGGAATGGTTAAGGTCAGGCATTAACTCGGAATGGTTAAGGTCAGGCATTAACTCGGAATGGTTAAGGTCAGGCATTAACTCGGAATGGTTAAGGTCAGGCATTAACTCGGAATGGTTAAGGTTTGGTTTTAGGTTTAAAACAAACATCTCTAAAATCTCTTTCTATCGCTGGATTCAAAATGCAACTTTTGGCACCAGAGGCAGATGTTTACGTCCATCCCCATTCCAGTCCACAACGCCATAGAAAAACCGAAAGGTAACATTGCTCACCTTTGCCCCTAGTGGCCGATATGGATGGACATCGAATGCTGATCTCGCCACACACAGTCCTCCTTCATCGTCCCCACGCACCATCCCACTCCTCCATACATACACCATCATCGTCCCCACAACACCATCCCAGTCCTCCATACATACACCATCATCGTCCCCACGCACCATCCCACTTCTCCATACATACACCATCATCGTCCCCACAACACCATCCCACTCCTCCATACATACACCATCATCGTCCCCACAACACCATCCCACTCCTCCATACATACACCATCATCGTCCCCACAACACCATCCCACTCCTCCATACATACACCATCATCGTCCCCACAACACCATCCCACTCCTCCATACATACACCATCATCATCCCCACAACACCATCCCACTCCTCCATACATACACCATCATCGTCCCCACAACACCATCCCACTCCTCCATACAGCCACCATACAAACAACTTGAAAACTCCTGTCCAACTCCAACTGATAACAGGAAATGATAGTGCTGCTATATGGATCTCTCTGCTCCTTCGTCCCATGAAGATATTTCCACCTTCGTCCCAGCCATGAAGTAATTTACCAAGGAGACCTTTGCCACCAGGGACCTTCGCCACCAGGGACCTTTGCCACCAGGGACTGGGGTTGTCACTATACCAGCATGGTGATACTACCATACCTGATTTTCTATGGAAAATACAAGGCTGGTCTAAACCTTTGGTTGTTTAAAACCTACTGTATGTAACAGTGTGGTGTGGTTTAGGGAAAATACACAGGTTTCTGGGTGACGACATCAGGTTTGTTTGTTTGTAACGTCAGGACTGTTCTCCTCAGGAAATGTAGTCTGCCTCATGTTTTGTCCTTGATAACTCTGAGTATCACGATACTGCTGTCGTAACAACCCTAATGGAGACCTTACACATCCAGACTAGGGGCACACACACACACACACACACACACACAAAGGAGCCATCTTTGTGTTCCTGACAGGTTGGGACAATATCAGTGGCCTCCACGCACGCACGCACGCACGCACACACACACAAAAGCTTGCCAAGCTTGTTTTAATTTGCAAGACAAATTCCCTTTAATAAGGGCAATCAACTGCTATGTATCTACTGTCTCTACGGCCTCGCACGTCTTTAGTGTCCTAGTAAACACCTTCCTGCCACGACAACTGAACTTCGCCCTGCTTTTGGACTTTCCCTGAGAACACAGAGAGACAGGTGTAACTGTGACAACCGAAACTCGGTTTTCAGTCAACAGGGAGTGCTTGGGGTAAGAGGTTGGCTGTAGGCATCATCTTACCCTCCCCTGTCCTATCCTTAACCAGGGGGGGGGGGGGTTAAACCTCTCATCCAAGAGTATGGTGTCAACAATCTTAGATATATACCACTTCCTCCTGTCCCTACTGTTACTGGAAACTTCTAGGAAACAGAGAACATTCCTACCCTACATATGTTACTGGAAACTTCTAGGAAACAGAATAGTCCTACCCTACAGATGTTACTGGAAACTAGAAACTTCTAGGAAACAGAGAACAGTCCTACCCTACAGATGTTGCTGGAAACTTCTAGGAAACAGAGAACATTCCTACCCTACATATGTTACTGGAAACTAGAAATTCTAGGAAACAGAATAGTCCTACCCTACATATGTTACTGGAAACTAGAAACTTCTAGGAAACAGAATAGTCCTACCCTACAGATGTTACTGGAAACTTCTAGGAAACAGAATAGTCCTACCCTACAGATGTTACTGGAAACTAGACACTTCTAGGAAATAGAGAACAGGTCTACCCTACAGATGTTACTGGAAACAAGAAACTTCTAGGAAACAGAGAACAGTCCTACCCTACAGATGTTACTGGAAACTAGACACTTCTAGGAAACAGAGAACAGTCCTACCCTACAGATGTTACTGGAAACTAGAAACTTCTAGGAAACAGAATAGTCCTACCCTACAGATGTTACTGGAAACTAGACACTTCTAGGAAACAGAGAACAGTCCTACCCTACAGATGTTACTGGAAACTTCTAGGAAACAGAGAACAGTCCTACCCTACAGATGTTACTGGAAACTAGAAACTTCTAGGAAACAGAGAACAGTCCTACCCTACAGATGTTACTGGAAACTAGAAACTTCTAGGAAACAGAGAACAGTCCTACCCTACAGATGTTACTGGAAACTAGAAACTTCTAGGAAACAGAATAGTCCTACCCTACAGATGTTACTGGAAACTAGAAACTTCTAGGAAACAGAGAACAGTCCTACCCTACAGATGTTACTGGAAACTTCTAGGAAACAGAGAACAGTCCTACCCTACAGATGTTACTGGAAACAAGAAACTTCTAGGAAACAGAGAACAGTCCTACCCTACAGATGTTACTGGAAACAAGAAACTTCTAGGAAACAGAGAACAGTCCTACCCTACAGATGTTACTGGAAACTAGACACTTCTAGGAAACAGAGAACAGTCCTACCCTACAGATGTTACTGGAAACTTTATTTTGCAGAGCCTCTTATCCAGAGAGACTTACCGTAGTAATCACATACATTTTCATATAAGTTCGTACTGGTCCCCTACGGGAATCGAACCCACAAACCTGGTGTTGATATCTTGTAACCATTAAGTTAACTTTCTAAAATGTACAAAATGCTCTGCTGTTCTGCATACGGTTTGTTAATTTAGTATCTAGTTAGTTATCTAGTACTATAAACCACTACAGCCTGCCCTGTTCACAGTGTAAACAGCTGAACATCTAACTACTATAAACCACTACAGCCTGCCCTGTTCACAAGACAGGACAGGGACAGGACAGGGAAAGGGACGGGGACAGGACAGGGAAAGGGACAGGACAGGACAGGGACAGGACAGGGACAGGATAGGGACATGGCAGGGACTGGACAGGGAAAGGGACAGGACAGGGAAAGGGACGGGGACAGGACAGGGAAAGGGACAGGACAGGGACAGGACAGGGACAGGGACAGGGACAGGATAGGGACATGGCAGGGAAAGGGACAGGACAGGGACAGGACAGGGACAGATTAGTGGTATTGTCTACCTCTGTATCCTCCCTTACTTCCCCTCCTCCCTTTACTACACACTGGGAACAACTGGATCAGTGTGAATATCACTATCACCTCCCTTTACTACACACTGGGAACAACTGGATCAGTGTGAATATCACTTTCACCTCCCTTTACTACACACTGGGAACAACTGGATCAGTGTGAATATCACTATCACTTCCCTTTACTACACACTGGGAACAACTGGATCAGTGTGAATATCACTATCACCTCCCGTTACTACACACTGGGAACAACTGGATCAGTGTGAATATCACTATCACCTCCCTTTACTACACACTGGGAACAACTGGATCAGTGTGAATATCACTATCACCTCCCTTTACTACACACTGGGAACAACTGGATCAGTGTGAATATCACTATCACCTCCCGTTACTACACACTGGGAACAACTGGATCAGTGTGAATATCACTATCACCTCCCGTTACTACACACTGGGAACAACTGGATCAGTGTGAATATCACTATCACCTCCCTTTACTACACACTGGGAACAACTGGATCAGTGTGAATATCACTATCACCTCCCTTTACTACACACTGGGAACAACTGGATCAGTGTGAATATCGCTATCAGAACTAAGTGTCCTCTACCGTCTACAGAGCAACATCAGAAACAATGTCTCCATGTCTATCTGTGCATCTCTCTCTCTCTCTCCCTCCCTCTCCCCCTCCCTCCCGCCCTCCCTCCTGACATACCATCTTAATTAAGCTGCTCCAGATAAGAGTAAACATCAACAAGGAGAACAGAACACCTAAGTGGAAAACAGCAGTGGTCCCCCTCCTTTCTCTCCCTCCCTCTATCCTACCATCCTGGGCCCACACTGCATTACATGATGTCATGATCGGAGTCGTCACGCTGCTCTCTAGGGGAAACGTATTTAACATTTTTCCATTGAGAAGACTCCCTGGTGATTACCAGCAGGCTGGCGCCGTGCCGGGTGGTGCTCCTAGTCTGCTGGCCCAGATCTTTCTCCCTGCTCTCTCCCCCTACTCTCTTCCCCTCCCCCTTCCCTTCTCTCTCCCCCTCCTCTCTTCCCCTCCCCCTTCCCTTCTCTCTCCCCCTCCTCTCTTCCCTTCTCTCTCCCCCTCCCCCTTCCCTGCTCTCTCCACCTCCTACTTCCCTGCTCTCCCCCCCTTCTACTTCCCTGCTCTCCCCCCCTTCTCTCTCCCCCTCCCCTCCTCTCTTCCCCTCCCCCTTCCCTGCTCTCCCCTCCCCCCATCCCCTCCCCCTTTCCTGCTCTCTCCCTCCCTCTCCCACTTCCCCTCCCCCTCCCCTCATTTTCCTTCTTTCTCTCTCTCTCTCTCTCTCTCTCTCTCTCTCTCTCTCTCGCCCCTCCCCAGAAACAGACAGACACACAGACAGACAGAGACAAAGAGACAGATAGACAGAAACAGACAGAGAGAGACAGAGACACAGAGACAGACAGACAGAAACCGAAACAGACAGAGACAGAGACACAGAGACAGAGACACAGAGACAGACAGACAGAAACAGACAGAGACAAAGAGACAGATAGACAGAGACACAGAGACAGAGACACAGAGACAGATAGACAGAGACAGAGACACAGAGACAGACAGACAGAGACAGAGACACAGAGACAGAGAGACAGACAGACATAAACAGACAGAGACAAAGAGACAGATAGACAGAGACAGAGACACAGACACAGAGACAGACAGACAGAAACAGACAGAGACAGAGACACAGACACAGACAGACAGAAACAGACAGAGACAAAGATACAGATAGACAGAAACAGACAGAGACAGATAGACAGAAACAGACAGAGACAGACAGACAGAAACAGACATAGACAGACAGACAGAAACAGACAGAGACAGACAGACAGACAGAAACAGACAGAAACAGACAGAGACAGACAGAAACAGACAGAGACAGACAGACAGACATAAACAGACAGAAACAGACAGAGACAGACAGAAACACAGTGTAGAGGATGGGTCAGGACTGAAGCCAGATCAGATGGGACAACATCCTGGCCAGCGCTGGCATTCCATCTCCCAACCAGACACTGTGTGTCTCTGTACTGTATGTGCAGACAGGCACAGCACCACTGTGTCTGTGTGTGTGAATGTGCATCTCACCACACTGAGTTGGCTCCACGAGGTGCGTATGGGTCTGTACTGCACCACGATGCCCTCGTCAGGTTTGGGCTCTCTGGACTGGTCCTCATCAGAGTCATTGTGAAGAGCTTTCTCCTGGTAGTTCTGATACAGTTCCTCCTCTGGGTCACACCACAGACAGACAGGTTGGGTCACACCACAGACAGACAAGTTGGGTCACACCACAGACAGACAGGTTGGGTCACACCACAGACAGACAGGTTGGATCACACCACAGACAGACAGGTTGGGTCACACCACAGACAGACAGGTTGGGTCACACCATAGACAGACAGACAGACAGACAGACAGATTGAGGGTGGATCACACCACAGACAGATAAACAGGTTGGATCACACCACAGACAGACAGGTTGGGTCACACCACAGACAGACAGGTTGGGTCACACCACAGACAGACAGACAGGGTGGATCCCACCACAGACAGACAGACAGGGTGGATCACACCACAGACAGACAGGTTGGGTCACACCACAGACAGACAGGTTGGGTCACACCACAGACAGACAGGTTGGGTCACACCATAGACAGACAGACAGACAGACAGATTTAGGGTGGATCACACCACAGACAGACAAACAGGTTGGATCACACCACAGACAGACAGGTTGGGTCACACCACAGACAGACAGGTTGGGTCACACCACAGACAGACAGACAGGGTGGATCCCACCACAGACAGACAGACAGGGTGGATCACACCACAGACAGACAGGTTGGGTCACACCACAGACAGACAGGTTGGGTCACACCACAGACAGACAAGTTGGGTCACACCACAGACAGACAGGTTGGGTTACACCACAGACAGACAGGTTGGGTCACACCACAGACAGACAGGTTGGGTCACACCACAGACAGACAGACAGGGTGGATCCCACCACAGACAGACAGACAGGGTGGATCACACCACAGACAGACTGGTTGGGTCACACCACAGACAGACAGGTTGGGTCACACCACAGACAGACAGACAGGGTGGATCCCACCACAGACAGACAGACAGGTTGGGTCACACCACAGACAGACAGACAGGTTGGGTCACACCACAGACAGACAGACAGGGTGGATCCCACCACAGACAGACAGACAGGGAGGACCACACCACAGACAGACTGGTTGAGGGCGCATCACAATAGTACAGTCCCCATTGAGAGCAAGACCTCAAACATGTGGACAGAAAATGACAAGTCATAAGGAGTTGATAAACACGACTGAGACAGAGATGTGACACTCACCTTCCCTGTCAAAAGTCCTCTGTGTGATCAGTCCTGGCTTCTTATCCGGTCTCTGAGAGACAAGAAGACATTTCGACTATTAACAACAGGCTTAGGATCAGCTCTCCCTGAGCCAGACTTATATTACCATGATGAACTGAGAAATAAGACTGGTCACTAGATCATTTACTGTGAGCATAGTCATCACAATATCCTAAATGATGCTTCAATAGTCAAATCTGGTTATGAATGACATCGTTGTACCAAGTTGGTTACCTTAACAACGCCTTGGAATTAACCCACGTCTATCCGTCTCCACCCACACCTGTGCTCGACCCCTGACCTCTGCACTGACCTGTCAACCTGACCCCGCCTAATTAAAGAGCGGTGGACTGGAGAGAGAGAGAGAGAGAGAGTGTGTGTGTGTGTGTGTGTGTGTGTGTGTGTGTGAAGTGAGCGAGCGAGTGTGTATTGCAATCATTAGCCTGACTTCAACAGAAACGTCTCCTGACAATGTTCCAACTTCAAGCTAGCTGTGGACTTGGGTCCCTGACGTGAACTTCAGGAGAACAGTTAATCAAACATGAATCCCTCAGGCAGGTGGGTGGTAGTAAACTGTGTGACTGTGACTGTAAGGTAAGAGACAACGGGCAAGGCAAGGAGAGAACGCTATTATGACAATTCCCTGAAAAAGAATGAAACGAATACATCTGTTCCTACCTTGTTCTTCTTCCCAGGGCTGGTCGGTGTCTCCTTGACCTCCTGTAGTCCTTTGAGTACAGACTGGGACAGGAGATGGGTCTTTGGGTCTACAGACTGGGACAAGAGATGGGTTTTTGGGTCTACAGATGGTACTTCCACTTCCACTCCACTCACCACTGCCCTCCTGTACGAGGTAGACCTCAACCCCCTTTTCAGACTCCCAGGGCTCTCATCCTGGTCTGTCCCCTCTCCCCCTCCGTCCGTGGAGAAGAAGGATCCAGTCTCCACCATGCTGACAGCTCGTAGGGCCCGCTTGGTAGGATCCAGGCCCAGCAGACCCCCCAGGCCCTGGCTCTGTACCCCAGCAGGAGAGGCCTTGCTCAGGGACGCCAGCCCTTTGGGGATCAGCTGCTGTGTGCCCATCTTCAGGGCAGCTGCACTGTGGGTGCTGAGGACAATGGAGGGAGGAGGAGAGAGGGAGGGGGCAGACATGTCAGCAGGGGAGGGGCTGCGGGGTGTGGGGGGGTCAGAAGGGGTGGAGGTGGAGGTGAGGGAGGAGATACTGCAGGTGGAGCTGTGAGATGGGGTAGGGGTGTGGAGACTAGGGGGAGAAGGGTGAGGGGTTAAGGGGTGATAGGAAGAAGAGGAGGTCAGGTTATGGTGGTGGTTGTTAATGGGGGTGGCAGGGGGAGAGGGGTGACTGGAGGAGGCACGGTCCGGCAGTGAGGAACTTGTTCCAAACACTATCTGGTCTCTGTGAGAGGTGAGGGTGAACGGGCTGGAGAGTCGCTTCAGGGCATCGCGTGGCCGCTTGTCTGACCACACCTTCTCCTTGTTACCGATTTGACCAGCACTTCCACCATGGTGCGCCTTATTGTCCAATGACGAAAACTTGTCCTCCGACTTGAACTTGGACAGGGAGAAACGTCCTTTGGCCAAATGTCCAATGCTGATACTCCTGACAACCCGTGTCCTCCTGGTGGGTTGGTTGAGAACGTGCTTCAGAATGACCGTCCCTCCTCCCGGCGTGGCCACCAGTCGCTCTGCAGGCTGGCGCAGGGTAAAGCCGCACTTGTTGTCCTCTACGGGCAAGTCAGTCATGTGGAGTCTGTCTATCTGGTAGCTGAGGGGACGGGCCTTTAGCTTGCTGGGACCAGTGTGATTGGCTGATTGCCGCTTCCACAGCGGACTGATGTTATTGTTGGACAGATCCACTTCGTTCCCGCCCTCCATGGCGCATCAATCACGATTGTCTTTTGTTTCTCACTGTGGAGCTGGAGTCTCGTCCGACACGACTGGTCACTGTGCAAACATCCCGACCCCACAGAGAACTGCAATAATGCCTGGTTGTAAACACAAAGAGAGAGGTCAAAAACCAAGCGGGAGGGGGAGCAGAGTAAGTCCTTACTTTTCATTGGTTAGGGCTGTCTGTGAGGTCACGAGTTGGGCCATTCTGCCTTCTCCAGACAGTCGTCAGTCATTCTGCCTTCTCTCTTAAGTCGTCAGTCATTCTACCTTCTCCCTACAGTTGTCAGTCATTCTGCCTTCTCCAGACAGTTGTCAGTCATTCTGCCTTCTCCAGACAGTTGTCAGTCATTCTGCCTTCACTCTACAGTTGTCAGTCATTCTGCCTCCTCCCTACAGTTGTCTGTCATTCTGCCTTCTCCCTACAGTTGTCAGTCATTCTGCCTTCTCCAGACAGTTGTCAGTCATTCTGCCTTCACTCTACAGTTGTCAGTCATTCTGCCTCCTCCCTACAGTCGTCAGTCATTCTGCCTCCTCCCTACAGTTGTCAGTCATTCTGCCTTCTCCCTACAGTTGTCTGTCATTCTGCCTTCTCCCTACAGTTGTCAGTCATTCTGCCTCCTCCCTACAGTTGTCTGTCATTCTGCCTTCTCCCTACAGTTGTCAGTCATTCTGCCTTCTCCAGACAGTTGTCAGTCATTCTGCCTTCACTCTACAGTTGTCAGTCATTCTGCCTCCTCCCTACAGTCGTCAGTCATTCTGCCTCCTCCCTACAGTCGTCAGTCATTCTGCCTTCTCCCTACAGTCGTCAGTCATTCTGCCTTCTCCAGACAGTTGTCAGTCATTTTGCCTCCTCCCTACAGTCGTCAGTCATTCTGCCTCCTCCCTACAGTTGTCAGTCATTCTGCCTTCTCCAGACAGTTCAGTCATTCTGCCTTCTCCCTACAGTTCAGTCATTCTGCCTTCTCCAGACAGTCGTCAGTCATTCTGCCTTCTCCCTACAGTTCAGTCATTCTGCCTTCTCCAGACAGTCGTCAGTCATTCTGCCTTCTCCCTACAGTCGTCAGTCATTCTGCCTTCTCCCTACAGTTCTGTCATTCTGCCTTCTCCCTACAGTTGTCTGTCATTCTGCCTTCTCCAGACAGTCGTCAGTCATTCTGCCTTCTCCCTACAGTTGTCAGTCATTCTGCCTTCTCCCTACAGTCGTCAGTCATTCTGCCTTCTCCCTACAGTTGTCAGTCATTCTGCCTTCTCCAAACAGTTGTCAGTCATTTTGCATCCTCCCTACAGTCGTCAGTCATTCTGCTTCCTCCCTACAGTTGTCAGTCATTCTGCCTTCTCCAGACAGTTCAGTCATTCTGCCTCCTCCCTACAGTCGTCAGTCATTCTGCCTTCTCCCTACAGTTGTCAGTCATTCTGCCTTCTCCAGACAGTTGTCAGTCATTTTGCCTCCTCCCTACAGTCGTCAGTCATTCTGCTTCCTCCCTACAGTTGTCAGTCATTCTGCCTTCTCCAGACAGTCGTCAGTCATTCTGCCTTCTCCCTACAGTTCAGTCATTCTGCCTTCTCCAGACAGTCATCAGTCATTCTGCCTTCTCCCTACAGTTCAGTCATTCTGCCTTCTCCCTACAGTTCAGTCATTCTGCCTTCTCCCTACAGTTCAGTCATTCTGCCTTCTCCAGACAGTCGTCAGTCATTCTGCCTTCTCCCTACAGTTGTCAGTCATTCTGCCTTCTCCAGACAGTCGTCAGTCATTCTGCCTTCTCCCTACAGTTCAGTCATTCTGCCTTCTCCAGACAGTTGTCAGTCATTCTGCCTTCTCCAGACAGTCGTCAGTCATTCTGCCTTCTCCCTACAGTCGTCAGTCATTCTGCCTTCTCCCTACAGTTGTCAGTCATTCTGCCTTCTCCCTACAGTTGTCACCTATGCCCACGACTGCCTCATGTAAACTACAATCCCGACGCTGTTTAAACATTTACAAACGTTGTTAATCATCGCTTCAAATATGGTTTTCAAAAGATATGGCCCTAATCTTTCATCCTACTAAACTACACTGTAGTAGTTACAGATCCATACAGCCTCCATCCTACTAAACTACACTGTAGTAGTTACAGATCCATACAGCCTCCATCCTACTAAACTACACTGTAGTAGTTACAGACCCATACAGCCTCCATCCTACTAAACTACACTGTAGTAGTTACAGACCCATACAGCTATGGAGCCTCCATCCAACTAAACTACACTGTAGCAGTTACAGATCCATACAGCTATGGAGCCTCCATCCTACTAAACTACACTGTAGTAGTTACAGATCCATACAGCCTCCATCCTACTAAACTACACTGTAGTAGCTACAGACCCATACAGCCTCCATCCTACTAAACTACACTGTAGTAGTTACAGATCCATACAGCCTCCATCCTACTAAACTACACTGTATCAGTTACAGACCCATACAGCCTCCATCCTACTAAACTACACTGTAGTAGTTACAGACCCATACAGCTATGGAGCCTCCATCCAACTAAACTACACTGTAGCAGTTACAGATCCATACAGCTATGGAGCCTCCATCCTACTAAACTACACTGTAGTAGTTACAGATCCATACAGCCTCCATCCTACTAAACTACACTGTAGTAGCTACAGACCCATACAGCCTCCATCCTACTAAACTACACTGTAGCAGTTACAGATCCATACAGCTATGGAGCCTCCATCCTACTAAACTACACTGTAGTAGTTACAGATCCATACAGCCTCCATCCTACTAAACTACACTGTAGTAGTTACAGACCCATACAGCCTCCATCCTACTAAACTACACTGTAGTAGTTACAGACCCATACAGCTATGGAGCCTCCATCCTACTAAACTACACTGTAGTAGTTACAGATCCATACAGCCTCCATCCTACTAAACTACACTGTAGTAGCTACAGACCCATACAGCCTCCATCCTACTAAACTACACTGTAGTAGTTACAGATCCATACAGCCTCCATCCTACTAAACTACACTGTAGTAGTTAAAGACCCATACAGCCTCCATCCTACTAAACTACACTGTAGTAGTTACAGACCCATACAGCCTCCATCCTACTAAACTACACTGTATCAGTTACAGATCCATTCAGCTATGGAGCCTCCATCCTACTAAACTACACTGTAGTAGTTACAGATCCATACAGCTATGGAGCCTCCATCCTACTAAACTACACTGTAGTAGTTACAGACCCATACAGCCTCCATCCTACTAAACTACACTGTAGTAGTTACAGATCCATACAGCTATAGAGCCTCCATCCTACTAAACTACACTGTATCAGTTACAGACCCATACAGCCTCCATCCTACTAAACTACACTGTATCAGTTACAGATCCATACAGCCTCCATCCTACTAAACTACACTGTAGTAGTTACAGACCCATACAGCCTCCATCCTACTAAACTACACTGTAGTAGTTACAGATCCATACAGCTATGGAGCCTCCATCCTACTAAACTACACTGTAGTAGTTACAGATCCATACAGCTATGGAGCCTCCATCCTACTAAACTACACTGTAATAGTTAGACCCATACAGCCTCCATCCTACTAAACTACACTGTATCAGTTACAGATCCATACAGCTATGGAGCCTCCATCCTACTAAACTACACTGTAGTAGTTACAGATCCATACAGCCTCCATCCTACTAAACTACACTGTAGCAGTTACAGACCCATACAGGTATGGAGCCTCCATCCTACTAAACTACACTGTAGTAGTTACAGACCCATACAGCCTCCATCCTACTAAACTACACTGTATCAGTTACAGATCCATACAGCTATGGAGCCTCCATCCTACTAAACTACACTGTAGCAGTTACAGATCCATACAGCTATGGAGCCTCCATCCTACTAAACTACACTGTAGTAGTTACAGATCCATACAGCCTCCATCCTACTAAACTACACTGTAGTAGCTACAGATCCATACAGCCTCCATCCTACTAAACTACACTGTATCAGTTACAGATCCATACAGCTATGGAGCCTCCATCCTACTAAACTACACTGTAGCAGTTACAGATCCATACAGCTATAGAGCCTTCATCCTACTAAACTACACTGTAGTAGTTACAGATCCATACAGCCTCCATCCTACTAAACTTCACTGTAGTAGTTACAGATCCATACAGCCTCCATCCTACTAAACTACACTGTAGTAGTTACAGATCCATACAGCCTCCATCCTACTAAACTACACTGTAGCAGTTACAGACCCATACAGGTATGGAGCCTCCATCCTACTAAACTACACTGTAGTAGTTACAGACCCATACAGCCTCCATCCTACTAAACCACACTGTATCAGTTACAGATCCATACAGCCTCCATCCTACTAAACTACACTGTAGCAGTTACAGATCCATACAGCCTCCATCCTACTAAACTACACTGTAGCAGTTACAGATCCATACAGCTATGGAGCCTCCATCCTACTAAACTACACTGTAGTAGTTACAGATCCATACAGCTATGGAGCCTCCATCCTACTAAACTACACTGTATCAGTTACAGATCCATACAGCTATGGAGCCTCCATCCTACTAAACTACACTGTAGCAGTTACAGATCCATACAGCTATAGAGCCTTCATCCTACTAAACTTCACTGTAGTAGTTACAGATCCATACAGCCTCCATCCTACTAAACTACACTGTAGTAGTTACAGACCCATACAGCTATGGAGCCTCCATCCTACTAAACTACACTGTAGTAGTTACAGACCCATACAGCCTCCATCCTACTAAACTACACTGTAGTAGTTACAGACCCATACAGCTATGGAGCCTCCATCCTACTAAACTACACTGTATCAGTTACAGATTCATACAGCCTCCATCCTACTAAACTACACTGTAGTAGTTACAGATCCATACAGCCTCCATCCTACTAAACTACACTGTAGTAGTTACAGATCCATACAGCTATGGAGCCTCCATCCTACTAAACTACACTGTATCAGTTACAGATCCATACAGCTATGGAGCCTCCATCCTACTAAACTACACTGTAGCAGTTACAGATCCATACAGCTATAGAGCCTTCATCCTACTAAACTTCACTGTAGTAGTTACAGATCCATACAGCCTCCATCCTACTAAACTACACTGTAGTAGTTACAGACCCATACAGCTATGGAGCCTCCATCCTACTAAACTACACTGTAGTAGTTACAGACCCATACAGCCTCCATCCTACTAAACTACACTGTAGTAGTTACAGACCCATACAGCTATGGAGCCTCCATCCTACTAAACTACACTGTATCAGTTACAGATTCATACAGCCTCCATCCTACTAAACTACACTGTAGTAGTTACAGATCCATACAGCCTCCATCCTACTAAACTACACTGTAGTAGTTACAGATCCATACAGCTATGGAGCCTCCATCCTACTAAACTACACTGTATCAGTTACAGATCCATACAGCTATGGAGCCTCCATCCTACTAAACTACACTGTAGCAGTTACAGATCCATACAGCTATAGAGCCTTCATCCTACTAAACTTCACTGTAGTAGTTACAGATCCATACAGCCTCCATCCTACTAAACTACACTGTAGTAGTTACAGACCCATACAGCTATGGAGCCTCCATCCTACTAAACTACACTGTAGTAGTTACAGACCCATACAGCCTCCATCCTACTAAACTACACTGTAGTAGTTACAGACCCATACAGCTATGGAGCCTCCATCCTACTAAACTACACTGTATCAGTTACAGATTCATACAGCCTCCATCCTACTAAACTACACTGTAGTAGTTACAGATCCATACAGCCTCCATCCTACTAAACTACACTGTAGTAGTTACAGATCCATACAGCTATGGAGCCTCCATCCTACTAAACTACACTGTATCAGTTACAGATCCATACAGCTATGGAGCCTCCATCCTACTAAACTACACTGTAGTAGTTACAGACCCATACAGCCTCCATCCTACTAAACTACACTGTAGTAGTTACAGACCCATACAGCTATGGAGCCTCCATCCTACTAAACTACACTGTATCAGTTACAGATTCATACAGCCTCCATCCTACTAAACTACACTGTAGTAGTTACAGATCCATACAGCCTCCATCCTACTAAACTACACTGTAGTAGTTACAGATCCATACAGCTATGGAGCCTCCATCCTACTAAACTACACTGTATCAGTTACAGATCCATACAGCTATGGAGCCTCCATCCTACTAAACTACACTGTAGCAGTTACAGATCCATACAGCTATAGAGCCTTCATCCTACTAAACTTCACTGTAGTAGTTACAGATCCATACAGCCTCCATCCTACTAAACTACACTGTAGTAGTTACAGACCCATACAGCTATGGAGCCTCCATCCTACTAAACTACACTGTAGTAGTTACAGACCCATACAGCCTCCATCCTACTAAACTACACTGTAGTAGTTACAGACCCATACAGCTATGGAGCCTCCATCCTACTAAACTACACTGTATCAGTTACAGATTCATACAGCCTCCATCCTACTAAACTACACTGTAGTAGTTACAGATCCATACAGCCTCCATCCTACTAAACTACACTGTAGTAGTTACAGATCCATACAGCTATGGAGCCTCCATCCTACTAAACTATACTGTATCAGTTACAGATCCATACAGCTATGGAGCCTCCATCCTACTAAACTACACTGTAGCAGTTACAGATCCATACAGCTATAGAGCCTTCATCCTACTAAACTTCACTGTAGTAGTTACAGATCCATACAGCCTCCATCCTACTAAACTACACTGTAGTAGTTACAGACCCATACAGCTATGGAGCCTCCATCCTACTAAACTACACTGTAGTAGTTACAGACCCATACAGCCTCCATCCTACTAAACTACACTGTAGTAGTTACAGACCCATACAGCTATGGAGCCTCCATCCTACTAAACTACACTGTATCAGTTACAGATTCATACAGCCTCCATCCTACTAAACTACACTGTAGTAGTTACAGATCCATACAGCCTCCATCCTACTAAACTACACTGTAGTAGTTACAGATCCATACAGCTATGGAGCCTCCATCCTACTAAACTACACTGTATCAGTTACAGATCCATACAGCTATGGAGCCTCCATCCTACTAAACTACACTTCCAGTACATTCCTGAGTTACACAGTTATGATAACACACACAGGTGTTTGGTGCATGCTAGATAGCTAATTAACACAGGTGATCGATCGCCTCCTCTTCCATCTGTTTTCCATAAACAAGCGCTGTAACATGGATATATGTCCGTGTGGAAACACTAACCCTAAACGTATCAATTTAATAACCCTTTGTTAAATAGAGTATTATTGATTTTTTTGTTCGTGTAAATGATTTTTCGCTGATATGCTTCCAAAACAGTACCGCCAGACATGCATGTTAATGTTCAGCCCGAGCGGTGGGAGATGTGGACAAAACTTCCCCTTGAAGAAGACGCATTCGTCTAATGATTCTTAGTGTAATGGACCTTATAAGTCATGATCAGGGCCTGGGTCGTTCCTTTACCACTGCACCAATAGCCTAATATCCATGAATAGTACCGGACCACAACAGATCCCTGATACAGCAGAGGACTGACAGACAGACAGGCATGCAGACAGCGGAGGAACGTTTACTCTGAATTATAACGCTCTGGAGGAGTCACGGTTAAGAGCTATGCAGCAGAACATGTTCAGACAACACACGTTGTCTTTTCAGAGAAGTAGGCTGGCTCGTGTAACCAAGTAGCCACAGAAAGAGAGAGAAACAGTTTCCACATTGACCTGTAAAAGAGCGGTTCCCACGGCGAGCGTGTCTTCTAGTAGCCCCGTGAGGGACAAGACAGACGTACCTTTCTACTGACTGGTCATGGTGCCTGTGTCCTGGACTTCTCAATGGACTAGACAACGTTTTCTTGTTGTTTTGACAGCTTATTTATGCTTGAGGTAAACTATTCCTTTGTGCAACAACAACAAAAAGAGTTGTCTTATCAGTAATCCGGCGACCGTCGGCTGTTTTCAGAGTATCTCAAAGTCCTGTGTTTTGTTGGGTAGTAGCCGAGTGACCCGGGTTGAGTGTTCAGGAGGAGAGGACTGGGACAGAGAGGAGGAGGGGGGAGTGCCGAACAGCACAGAAGCCATCCCAAGTTCACCTGACGTCATGTGTACTACAACTCGACCGACTTGGACTTGTAAACTAAAGCTAAGGGAAGCTATAAAACATTCCAAGGGAAAAGAAAACGTCCTAAATAATGTAGGAATATAGTCAACAAAATCACAGCGTCCATACGGACAAAAAAATGATTTACATTTGGGACAAGTTTTGTAAAGGGAAGTGTGGGACTTAGTTCAAAATGTAAAAAATGTTCAGTGATTTAGCGCCACCCTGTGGTTCTATAGAGTACAGCCACAGTAGACGACAAGAAGTCGAGAGTAGAACACTTGTTTCTACTAATACATACGTGCACAACTTTTCCTACACAGATTCCAATGACAGTGGTAACTCAAGACTTCTGAGTGATAAATATTATCCAATATGTTTTTTTTTTAATACATTAGCTCTGGAGAGCCCAAGGCTCACAGCCTGTCTCTGACTTGGGTTCTCAGCTGATGGTATATGCAGGACAGCTGGCTCCGTGTGAACTACAATCCCGACGCTCTGTTTTAACGTTTAAAATGTTATTGATCATCGCTAACGATACTGATTTGTAAACCTTTGAAACTTAACTTTCATATAAGCGAGAAAATAATCTTTCAAATGTGCTCAGTTTTGCAGTTTTGCTCTCATTTCCATTGACCTTCCTTTCCACATTTTCCATCTGGATCACATGTGTTTCTCAAACTCAAACTACAGCCAATGTGCAACTTTCCTAAGTGTTTTATTTTATTTAACAAGGCAAGTCAGTTAAGAACAAATTCTTATTTTCAATGACTGCCTTGTTCAGGGGCAGAATGACAGATTTGTACCTTGTCAGCTCGGGGGTTTGAACTTACAACCTTCCGGTTACTAGTCCAACGCTCTAACCACTAGGCTACCCTGCCGCCCCAAGTGTGTCTTTTACATTAGAAAAAATATGTATTGTTTTTATTGAAGTTAAGTTTTAAATATTTCCAAAACTGTATCATGTGCGAGCCTTATTGTGTTTAGAAAAAGCATTTGGGCAGCATTGGGCCATTTTTATCCAATGGCTCTGTGAATAAGAGTTATACCTACAGTGAATGACAATCTGCCCACAAAAGCAGCCTAAAAAAACACTATTTGTTTGTAGACTAAGCTAGGCTAGACATGGGTGGGCCCGGGAGGGCATATCTGAAATCAACATTTACTGTTTTAATGAATTTAATATTTGTCCATGACATAACCAGAAGAAAGTGTGTGGAAAAAAAAACATTCCTCTCATAGTCCAACTCTAATGATTTACAGCCGCCCTACAGGCAGTGGCCCATCGCACGCCAGCTCTCTCCAGCTTCCCAGTTCTGTGCGGTTGGGGTCTAAATTCACGGAACGCCTTGTCAGTGAGATTGTGCAATGTGCTTTACCAGTGACTTTCAAAACAGACTCAAAACAAATAAATTCTCACGGGCAATTTTATGGTTTTTATAATAAACTGGCAGCAGGAATCTCCACCAGAGCTGTTGCCAGAGAATGTAATGTTCATTTCTCTACCGTTTCCAACATTGTTTTAGAGAATTTGGCAGTACGTCCAACTGGTCTCACAACAGCAGACCACGTGTAACCACGCCTACCCACGACCGCCACATCCGGCTTCTTCACCTGCGGGGTTTTCTGAGAGCAGCCACCTGGACAGCTGATGAAACAGAGGAGTATTTCTCTCTGTAATAAAGCCATTTTGTGGGGGAAAAAAACGATTTATTATTGGCTCCCAAGTGGGTGGGCCTATGCCCTCCCAGGCCCACCCATGTCTACGCCCCTGTCCAGTCATGTAAAATCCCCAGTGGGTGGGCCTATGCCCTCCCAGGCCCACCCATGTCTACACTCCTGCCCAGTCATGTAAAATCCCCAGTGGGTGGGCCTATGCCCTCCCAGGCCCACCCATGTCTACGCCCCTGTCCAGTCATGTAAAATCCATAGATTAGGGTCTAATGCGTTTATTTAAATTGGACTGTAACTCGTTGAAGTTGTTGCATGTTGCGTTTATATTTTTGTCCAGTGTATAAATGCCGTGCAGAGACCAGATGTGGTTCATTATTCTACATGTCAGGAACTCTACACACCGTGTTCTATCTGAACGTTCCAAAACGTTGCGTCCTGCTGAACGCACCCCCAGTTGAATTATCTTTGACCCGACATGCCAGACTTTTTTTTTGTTTTTGTTTTGCTGTAGCCTTTCATGTTTCCACTAGGTGGCGCCATTTGTCTTGTTGTCTATTGTTAAACATCGCCTCGACCTCTCCATTGAGTGATAGGTGGACCCACAGGAGCATTTTGAAAAACAAACATAGAAAAATAAAACAAAATACATTTACCAGCCAAAATAATTGACATGATTTATATCAAATCAAATTTATTTATAAAACCCTTCTTACATCAGCTGATATCTCAAAGTGCTGTACAGGAACCCAACCTAAAACCCCAAACAGCAAGCAATGCAGGTGTAGAAGCACGGTGGCCAAGGAAAAAACTCCCTAGAAAGGCCAGAACCTAGGAAGAAACCTAGAGAGGAACCAGGCTATGAGGGGTGGCCAGTCCTCTTCTGGCTGTGTTGGGTAGAGAGGAACCAGACTCTGAGGGGTGGCCAGTCCTCTTCTGGCTGTACCACAACAGCTGTGCCACAAATCAAACTAGTTTCCATGTATTGTGATAAGAAGCTGTCCCTCCTCACCAAGCTACTCAACAACCATCCCCAGGGCCAGTCCACCTGAGAGGGGACAGGGAGGACAGAGGGAGTGGCAAAGGCATATATCTAGGAAGAAGAGGGGGACAGAGGGGACAGAGGGAGTGGCATTAAGAGTAATGTTAGGAAGTGACTAGGATTAAATGTCAGGAATTGTGAAG